>NC_092175.1:38065383-38107883 GCF_045791955.1 Oncorhynchus clarkii lewisi | reverse complement strand
ATGGCAATATTGCACAAGATCCCCTAAGACTTTTTGAAGACTACGAAGCTTAATTCAGTTCTGTGCATTTATATTGAAGAACACTGGGCTATGTTAACATAAGATCATATAAGATGCTAGTGATGGAATTTAATTGAGCCAGTGTGCAGAGTGACTAACTTCAAATCAAATCAAAATGTCATTTGTCACATGTGCCGAATACAACAGGTGTAGTAGGCCTTACAACATTGTCACCTCTCATGTAACCTGGGACCTGGGACCTGACCTGGGACCTGATGCAGTGTAAGGTCTACAACTCCATTGTGGCGTTACCTCAGAACCTGCAGGCCGAGCCATGACCATCATCGCCATCATCGTCTGTGTTCTGGGAGTCTCCATAGTCAGGGTAAAGTGCACCAACTACATCAATAACAAAAAGTCCAAGGCCAAAGTCATGATCATCTCCAGAATGATCTTCATCCTGGCTGTAATCCTGGTGCTCGTTCCTGTCTCCTGGACGGCCAGCACCATTTGGGGGAGTTGGGGGTCTCACTCTACATCTGCTGGGAGGCAACGGCCCTGCTACTGGTTATGGGGGTCATACTGTGCAGCTCCTACCCTCTAGTGAGATTGAGCCATGTTCCTGGGTGTCACCCCCTGACCTCAGTTATCTATGTTTTCTGTATTATTTTGGTCAGGTCAGGGTGTGACGAGGGTGGGTATGTGTGTCTAGGATTTTTGTATATCTATGGGGTTTTGGTATGTCTAGGTAAATGTAGGTCTATGGTGGCCTGAATTGGTTCCCAATCAGAGGCAGCTGTTTATCGTTGTCTCTGATTGGGGATCCTATTTAGGTTGCCATTTTCCATTTTGGTTTTGTGGCTTATTGTCTACGCGTAGTTGCCTGTCAGCACTTGTGTCTTATAGCGTCACGGTTGTTTTGTTGTTTTGTTGTTTTGTTGTTTTGTTGTTTTGTTGTTTCGTTTAGTGTTCTTCGTGTAATAAAGAAGAATCTATTCTTATCACGCTGCGCCTTGGTCTCCTCGTTATGACGAACGTGACACTGGGAGCCTTTGGATGGATAGTCTCCCTAGTGCCCTGTGTTGTCTATATAGTAGTTTCTTATGTACCCCCCAGTGGGGTCAAATGGGCTCCTATGACAATCATCTCCTACATCCTGGAAACTCTAGGTGTGATGAGGTTCATCTTTGGGACCAGGTGCTGTAACTGCATCAAGAGTAAAAGGACCATGATCAAAGTCAAGTTTATCAGTGGAACATTCTTCATCCTGGCTGGTACCCTCCAGCTCACCACTCTCTGTCTGATGTTCTATAACTTTACTTTACACAGTTTCTGAAAGCTGGGAAACACTTGACATACTGTATCTCCCAGAAGATTGAGACCGAGTGACGGTAAATGGAAAGTGTCAGAACTTTCATATTTCTGCGTTGGGAGATGGTAACATTAGCAGGCGTTTCTGCGCTTCGGACCAATCAAAATCTACTTGATACCCTCGTAATTTTCATCTTCAGATCTTTGGCCTTCTATTCTGCAGTCAATCAATGTTGAGAGGGGCCGTTTCTATGGTATTTTAAAACGGAAGACTCAGATATTCACAATGAAAACTGGAACAGATTTTTTTTTTGTGAGGGTTGATATTGAAATGCTGTCTGTTATTTAACCTTTGTTTAACAAGGCAAGTTAAGAACAAATTCTTATTTACAATGACAGACTACACCGGCCAAACCCGGACGACGCTGGGCCTTGTTTTTATTTTTACTATTTTCTACATTGTAGAATGATGTTGACGACATCAAAACGATTAAATAACACATATGAAAACATGTAGTAACAAAATCATAATATATTTAATATTTGAGATTCTTCAATGTAGCCACCCTTTGCACTGTCAAGGCTCAGGAGAAGACCCAAATGCAGACAGTTTCAAAGTAACAAATGTTTATTACAAAAACAGGGGGTTAGGCAAACAACAGGTCAAGGGCAGGCAGAGGTCAGTAATGCAGGGTGGTGTGACAAAGTACAGAACGGCATGCAGGCTCAGGGCAGGCAGAATGGTCCAAACTGGGGGAACTAGAAAACAAAGACAGCAGCACAGGAAAACCTCTGGTAGGTTTGTCGAAACAACGAACTGGCAACAGACAAACAGAGAACGCAGGTATAAATGCACTGGGGACAATGGGGAAGATGGGCGACACCAGGAGGGGTGTGGAGACAAGCACAAAGACAGGTGAAACAGATCATGGTGTGACATGAGTTTGAGCCAATCAGTTGTGTTGTGATAGGGTAGGGTTGGTATACAGAAGATAGCCCTTTTTGGTCAAAGACCAAGTCCATATTATGGAAAGAACAGCTCAAATATGCAAAGAGAAATTACAATCCAGCATTACTTTAAGACATGAAGGTCAGTCAATACGGACAATGTCAAAAACTTTGAAAGTTTCTTTAAGTGCAGTCTCAAAATCCATCAAGCGCTATGATGAAACTGGTTCTCATGAGGACCGCCACAGATAAGGAGGACCCAGATTTACCTCTGCTGCAGAGGATAAATTCATCAGAGTTAACTGCACCTCAGATTGCAGCTCAAGTAACAGACACATCTCAACATAAACTGTTCAGAGGAGACTGATTGAATCAGGCCTTCATGGTCTAATTGCTGCAAAGAATCCACTACTAAAGGACACCATTAAGAAGAAGAGACTTGTTTGGGTCCAATGTCCAACACCTTCCTTTACTGAAGCTCCTCCTACAACCTCTCTCTCTCACTGTGACACATGCACGCATGCACACACACGCACACACACACAGCTCCATGGTGTGTCTGTGATGACTTGGGCCAGACGGAATCTAGAATCTGTGGTAGCAGAATTTCCCTGAGAACTCCATGTTCCTTCACAGCCTGGTCTCATAGACTAGACGTAACATAGTAAATGTAAATCCGGGACACTCAAATGAATATGATATGTTACATTTGGCATGGTTACATAAGATAGAAAGTTACTTAAGTATAAAAGGAAAGCAGGGTGGTTGGTCGGTCTGAATGGCTGGCTGGGGGAACATCTAGCAACACAAAGGTTGTGTGCAACTATTTCCTACTTTTTAGCTACTTTGCAACTATTTAGAATGTTAGCTAACCTTAACCTTAAACAATTTAGCTAACCATTCCCCTAACCTTAACCCTTTAAACCAATCTTAACCATTCCCCTAATCTTAACCCTAACTTGAACTATAACACATAATCCCTAGCCCAGCTAGCATTAGCAACCTAGCCATCTAGCTAACATTAGTCAAAACTAAAGTTTAGCAAATTCATAACATATTGTACATTTTGCTTGTTAGTTTCATAATGTACAAATTATAATTCATTAACATATTGTGCCAATTGCAATTCGGAAACATATAATTTGAAATGGATGATAGACATCCATAAATGAATACCATGAGAAACGTAACATATCATACTTCATGTAGCGTCTCTGATTTACATACATAATTACAGAATAATACAACATGCTCTGAGACCAGGTTGTCCTTCTCTCTTGTTGTTCCTCAGAACGTCCGTCGTATCATAAGGGGATCTGGTCCACCCCGGTTCCACCTCGTGATGAGTGATGGCCTGCACACCATGTCCAGTAAGTAGTATTATGTTATTAACTTTATTAGAGGTATTGGTAATAATGTAATCACTATAATTCCTTATTAACATTGCTAAAAATATTACCTTAGTAAGGGTTAATTCTTGCTCATGATGTGTGATGACCTGCACATCAGATCCTTTGAGCCTAACCTGTGTGTGTGTGTGTGTGTGTGTGTGTGTGTGTGTGTGTGTGTGTGTGTGTGTGTGTGTGTGTGTGTGTGTGTGTGTGTGTGTGGTGTAGCCTTCTGGCTGGTCACCCATTTGAACTGTCTGGTTGAGGAGAACTGTCTGCTCCTCTACTGTGTCTGTCTACTGAAGAGGAGTGTCACCACCATATATATATATATATATATATATATATATCTTGTGGCAGGGCTGGCAAATTATTTTGAAAGTCTGGTTATGGCTCAGATCAACAACATCATCCCAGACCCACTCCAATTTGCATACCGCCCCAACAGATCCACAGATGAAGCAATCTGTATTGACCTACACACTGCCCTCACCCAACTGGACAAGACGAACGCCTATGTGAGAATTCTGTTCATTGACTACAGCTCAGCATTCAACACCATAGTACCCTCCAAGCTCATCGCTAAGCTAAAGACTATGGGACTGAACACCTCCCTCTGCAACTGGCTCCTGGACTTCCTGACTGGCCGCCCTCAGGTTGTGAGGGTAGGCAACCAAACATCGGACACACTGACCCTCAACACGGGGGACCCTCAGGGGTGCGTGGTTAGTCTACTCGTGTGCTCCCTGTTCACCTACGACTGTGTGGACAAGCACGACTCCAACACCATCATTAAGTTTTCGGACAAAATGACGGCGGTAGACCTGATCACTAATAATGATGAGACAGCCTGTAGGGAGGAGGTCAGAGACCTGGCAGTGTGATGCCAGGACAACAACCTTTCCCTCAATGCAAGCAAGACAAAGGAGCTGATCGTGGACTACAAGAAACACAGGGCCAAGCACACGCCCATGCACATTGATAGGGCTGTAGTGGAGCGGATTGAGAGCTAAAAGTTCCTACCCGTCCACATCACTAAGGAACTATCGTGGTCCACACACACCAACCCAGTCGTGAAGAAATCAGGACAATGCCTCTTCCCCCTCAGGAGGCTGAAAAGATTTGTCATGTGCCTTCAAAAAAGGTCTACAGCTGCACCATCGAGAGCATCTTGACTGGCTGCTTCACCACTTGGTATGGCAACTGCTTGGCATCCGACCGCTAGACGCTATATACGGTAGTTCATACGGCCCAGTACATCCCTGAGGCCGAGCTCCCTGTCATCAAGGACCTCTATACCAGGAGGTGTCAGAGGAAGCCCCAAAAATTGTCAAAGACTCCAGTCAATCAAGTCATATACTGTTCTCTCTGCTAGCGCGTGACAAGTTGTACCAATGCACCAAGTCTGGAACCAACAGGACCCTGAACAGCTTCTACCTCCATGTCAGAGGACTGCTAAACAGTAAGTTATATAGAATAGATATCTGCGGGTTCGGATCTGCGTTGACCCTTTTTGCACTAACTATTTTTGACTCATAATATGCGCTGCTTTTTGCTGTTTATTATCTATCCTGTTGCCTTGTCACTTTATCCCTACCTATATGTACATATCTACCTCAATTACCACATACCTCTGCACATCAACTCGGTACTGGTAGCCTGTGTATATAGTCAAGTTATCAATACTCATTGTGTATTTATTCCTTTATTTCTCTATTTTCCTCCCTGCGTTGTTGGGATGGACCTGTAAGTAAGCATTTCGCTGTTAGTCTACACCTGTTTGTTTATGAAGCATGTGACAAATACAAATTAGATTTATTTTGCACGTGCGCACGCACAAACACACACACAGGGAAACACAATTCATGTCCATTCAAAAATCTATTTTCCCTAACCATAAACCTAACCTGAAAACCTAACCTTAACCCTAACTCCTAACCCTAGCTCCCAACCCTAAATATAACACTAACTCTAGCCTTAACCCTAAACCCTAAAGAAATATCATTTGACATCATGGTGACAAACAAAATGTCCCCAGTTGGTACATTTTTTGATTTGTTTACCATTCATGTGGGGATTTACAGTTAAACACGCACGCACGCACGCGCACACAAACACACACACACACACACACACACACATTGGAGATGGACAGATAAACAGTGTAATGTTAATTCAAACCGTGTGTGTCGTTTAGAATGGCACCGGAGGAGATGGCTGCCATTTTACGTTCCCCTAAACAGTTGTGCTCTAGTGTGTGTTTTTTCATGTAATTTGGTACTTATTTTGTACGTAATGTTTCTTGGTCTCTTTTGACCAAAATAAACTTCTAGATATAAGGACAGCGATTACTCACCTCTTACTAGACAAAGATTTTTTCTTTAACGAGTCAGACGCAAAGGATTTACTTCAGACGCCCGACAAGGCCCTCATCCCTGTCATTAGCAGGAGAAAGAGACGGAGATATCGGGGATGTAGGTCGGGGTGCCCTTGCAAGGATCCGACGGTAAGTGGGTGATCTGCCATCGTTCCGATTAGCCAACGTACAATCATTGGATAATAAAATAGACAAACTACAAGTGCGTATATCCTATAAACGGGACATTAAAATCTGTAATATCTTATATTTCACAGAGTCGTGGCTAGAACAGCTGCCTCTTGTAATACATGATGACGGTCTATTGTTTATTTATAAACAACAACTGGTGCACGAAATCTAAGGAAGTCTCCAGGTTTAGATCGCCTGAGGTGAATCATCTCATGATAAAATGTAGACCACACTATTTACCAAGAGAGTTTTCATCTATATTATACGCAGCTGTCTATTTACCACCACAAACCGATACTGGCACTAAGACCCCACTCAATGAGCTATATACTGTAGGTCATCACTCAGTGAGCTGTATACGGCTGTAAGCAAACAGGAAAAAGCTCATCCAGAGGCAGCGCTCCTAGTGTCCGGGGACATTAGTGCAGGGAAACTTAAATTCTTTATACCTCATTTCTACCAGCATGTTAATTGTGCAATGAGAGAGGGAAAAAAAAACTAGACCACCTTTACTCCACACACAGAGACAAGTACGAAGCTCTCCCTCGCCCTCCATTTGGCACATCTGACCATAATTCTATCCTCTGAGATCGAATCATACTACACCGGCTCCGATGCTCGGCGGATATGGCAGGGCTGGCAAACTATTACAGACTACAAAGGGAAGCACACCTGCACACCACACCACACTATGCTCGCTTCGAGGCAAGTAACACTGAAATATGCATGATAGCATCAGCTGTTCTGGACAACTGTGTGATCACGCTCTCTGTAGCCGATGTGAGTAAGACCTTTAAACAGGTTAACATTCACAAGGCCGCTGGGCCAGACGGATTACCTGGACGTGTACTGACCAACATGCATTGACCAACTGGAAAGTGTCTTCACTGACATGTTCAACCTCTCCCTGTCTGAGTCTGTAATACCAACATGTTTCAAGCAGACCACCACAGTCCCTGTGCCCAAGAACACTAAGGTAACCTGCCTAAATTAAAGGGTGGTCATGGCTCACATCAACACCGTTATCTCAGAAACCTTAACCCACTCCAATTTGCATAACACCCCGAACAAATCCACAGATGATGCAATCTCTATTTCACTCCACACTTCCCTTTCCCACCTGGACAAAAGGAACACCTATGTGAGAATTGTATTCACTGACTACAGCTCAGCGTTCAACACCGTAGTGCCCTCCATGCGCATCACTCAGCTAAGGACCCTGGGACTAAACACATCCCTCTGCAACTGGATCCTGTACTTCCTGATGGGCCGCCCCCAGGTGGTAAGAGTAGGTAACAACTCATCCTCCATGCTGATCCTCAACACGGGGGCCCCTAAGTGGTGCGTGCTCAGTCTCCTCCTGTACTCCCTAAGCATGTGACAAATGCAATTTGATTTGATTTGATTTAAATAGCCATAATAGGATGTTCTGAAAGAACTGGACAAAAGATCTAGACTATTGAGATATACTCTTTGACCATGTTCCCCTTACCCTGTAGCGCTGTAGGAGGAATAGTGCATAGCACAGAGAGAGCTGTTCTGATGTCCGGGAGGCATGACAAAAACCCTACAGGAGAGAGAGAGGGGAGAGAAACAGAGACAGAGTGAGCGAAGGAGGAAGAGAGTGAGGGAGATATGTGTGGGAGGTATGGAGAACACACACAGGGGCGGTGGCTCCGGCCGACTAATATATGATTGGCTAAGAAGAATCCGGAAAAGGCGATGTGGCATCGCCATTGAAATTGAAAGCCCTCTCTCTGTCGCAGGTTCTTCAAGGGAGAGGCCACGCTGTACCACATAAGGCAAAGAGCAGCAATATAAAGGTGCTTTTAAATCGGACACGACTTCCACTGAAAAATGACATTAAATCTCACAGACGGTGCAATTGAGGCAAGTTACAACATAGACATAATACTTATCACTCATTGTGTTGTTTGTAGTTGCAGGCTAACTTAGTGTAATAGCAATTTTTTGCAATCTGCAGGGCCTACAGTGGGATATTTAAGAAATAAGGCGTGAGAAAGTGTGGTAGATGGCCAATATGCTAAGGGCTGTTCTGATGGACCACGCACCGTGGTATACTGGCCATTTACCACACACCCCCGAGGTGCCAATGTAAATCGAGCAGTACAAATATTTGTTTTTGTCATTCACATGGTGTACGGTCTTATATACCACAGCTGTCAGACAATCAGAATTCAGGGCTCAAACCACCTAATTTATAATGGGTATTCATACACGGTATAGGGCTCACTGCTCTAGAATGTAGTGAAAAACGGGTACATTCAAGCTGGTGTTATTAAATTAATGCCTAAACCTGGTTTTCCTAGCCTATGATATTATTTGAATGACATAAAATGAATCATTCTATTGTTCTCTACAATATTACAACCTTAATATGCTTGTTCTTAAAGCTACATTTTTTGGCATCTGACCAAATTCACATAGAAATGTGTGTTATAGATCCGTCATTCGCATTTAAATAAAGTCTAAGAAGCTGTAAATGTGTTCGATATGCGCTATTTCTATACTTCCCGTTCTTTTACTTTCGGTTTTGTGCTTCAAACAACTGACAATATGGAAAATATATTTCACAAAGATTTAGACGGTACAATGATTATCTGCACCATACTTGCTTGTTTTGTCACTGTTGCATCCTAAGATGCTGGTTTCTTTTACTGAAGATTCCGAAGCATACTTATAACAAACGGAACAGATTTTTAAAAATGTCCTCCATGACACAATACAGTCGACTTCTCTCTGCAGTGTCTTCAGCCCAACTCCTGAAATACATCCCTGAACTTTTACCGCCCTTGCATCTCCTAATCCAATCGTTTCAATTCAAGAACGGAAACTACATTGTCATTTGTTCATTCAAATAACTCAACCCCTGCACACAAATCCCATTGGCTATCTGCAACCATTTGAAATCTAAACTCATTAACACACAATACGTTTCTCGATACACCACAGTCACATAAACTGAAATTGATTGAACTATTTGCATTTTAGTAACCGAGAAATGTCTGAGTGATATCTGCATAGTACATTGTTGGTTAAATAACAGTGTTCACAGATATTCATAATAAAAACTGTAACAGATTTTGGGGGGGAGGGTAGACATTGAAAATCAGTCCGTTAGCTTAGTTAGTAAAAAAAAAAAATATATATATATATATATATATATATATATATATATTCAGTACCAGTTAAAAGTTTTTCAAGAGTTTTTCTTTATTTTTACTATTTTCTACATTGTAGAATAATAGTGAAAACAACAGAACTATGAAATAACACACATGGAATCATGTAGTAACCAAAAAAGTGATATATTTGAGATTCTTCAAAGTAGCCACCCTTTGCTTTGATGACAGCTTTGCACACTATTGGCATTTTCTCAATGAGCTTCATGAGGTTGTCACCAGGAATGCATTTCAACCTGTTGGTACTAGGGGGCAGTATTTTCATTTTTGGAAAAAAAACATTCCCGTTTTCAACAGGATATTTTGTCAGGACAAATGCTAGAATATGCATATAATTGACAGCTTTGGATAGAAAACACGATAAACTTACACAAATGCTTGTCTAACTTTGGCTGTAAAGCATATTTTGACAATCTGAGATGACAGGGTGATTAACAAAAGGCTAAGCTGTGTTCCAATATATTTCACTTGTGATTTTCATGAATAGGAAGATTTTCTAGGAAGATTTATGTCCGTTGCGTTATGCTAATTAGTGTCAGGCGATGATTATGCTCCCGGACCCGGGTTTGAGAGTCACAAGAAGTTAACTGCACCTCAGATTATAGCCCAAATAAAATGCCTCATAGAGTTCAAGTAACAGACACATCTCAACATCAACTGTTCAGAGGAGACTATGTGAATCAGGCCTTCATGGTCGAATTGCTGCAAAGAAACCACTATTAAAGGGCACCAATAATAAGAAGAGACTTGCTTGGACCAAGAAACATGAGCAATGGACTGGTGGAAATCTGTCCTCTGATCTGATGAGTGAAAATTTGAGATTTTTGGTTCCATCCGCTGTGTCTTTGTGAGACGCAGAGTAGGTGAACAGATGATCTCCATATGTGTGGTTACCACCGTGAAGCATGGAGGAGGAAGTGTGATGATGTGGTGGAGCTTTGCTGGTGACACTGTCTGTGATTTATTTAGAATTCAAGGCACACTTAACCGGCATGGCTACCACAGCATTCTGCAGCAATACGCCATTCCATCTGGGTTGGGTATAGTGGGACAGTCATTTGTTTTTCAACAGGACAATGGGTACTTTGAAGAATCTCAAATATAAAACATGTTTTGACATATAAAACATATTTTGACTGGTACTGTTTATAGGCTGAATTTGTTTTGTATTCCGGCGGATATAATTTAGTAAAAGCCCATATTAATCAAACACAAACTTGCAGCCACTAGCTAGCTTGTCAGTTGACGTTCAAAGTTAGCTCTGTTTTGTTTTGGAGCTGTGACAGAGTTCTATTGAGCAGCAAACCCTTTTTGACCATGGTCTTAATGACATTCTATTCAATCTAACCATGCGAAATTCTCTGAATAAATCATCTGTAACTATATATGGTAAAGATATGGGGTTTGGACCATGCCTTTTCTGATGCAATTCTCTATTGAATAAAGATATTGTCATAAACATTTAATGAAATAATCATTGTCTCATTCAGGCCCTGACCAAAGGCACTTACGTGCACAATCCTCTGCTTCAGTTGCTGGTAAGTGTTCTATTTGTTGCGTCTCTATAATACATTGTTAGGTTCTGAAAAACAGAGTATAAACTCAAACAGACGACTATAAACAGACGACTATAACAGAAGACTATATAGCTCAAACCGAGTTTATTCACCCCACTTCAGCTGGGTTGCTTCAGCTGCAAACACACTTTGTACATGATCAAACAGACATGTATATGTCATGAAGAGATTCATCTTAAGCATCAGCCCCTTTTTTCCCCAATTTTCGCCTAAAATGACACCCAAATCTATCTGCCTGTAGCTCAGGCCCTGAAGTAAGAATATGCATATTCTTGGTACCATTTGAAAGGAACCACTTTGAAGTGTGTGTACATGTGAAATCAATGTAGGAGAATGTAACACATTAGATCTGGTAAAAATATAATACGAAGAAAAAAACAACTGTTCTTTTGTATTTATTTTGTACCATCATCTTTGAAATGCAAGAGAAAGGACATAATGTATTATTCCAGCCCAGGTGCAATCTAGATTTTGGCCACTAGATGGCAGCAGTGTATGTGCAAAGTTTAAGACTAATCCAATGGACCATTGCATTTATGTTCAAAATGTTGTATCAAGACTTCCCAAATGTCCCTAATTTGTTTATTAATAACCTTTAATGTTCAAAATTGTACACTCTCCTCAAACAATAGCATGGTATTCTTTCACTGTAATAGTGACTGTAAATTGGACAGTGCAGTTAGATTAACAAGAAATTAAGCTTTCTCCCAACAGCAGATATGTCTATGTCCTGGGAAATGTTCTTGTTACTTACAACCTCATGCTAATTGCATTAGCCTACATTAGCTCAGCTGTCCCGTGGAAGGGACACCGATCCCAAATAAGTTAATGGTGTGACTACTCAGGGTGTGACTACTCAGAACATCTGTTTTTCTAAACTGATGACACGTGGCATTGTTGTCAGAGCTGTCAGAGCAGTCAGTTAAACTTCAAGCGGTTATGACTGACCATCTTACTCAATCTCTGGACATTCTGTTCCCCTTTTCTCTCACAGTAACTTTCCATAGACAAATGTCATCTTCCCATTCCTTGACACATCACATACACAGTTATACAGTGGGGCAAAAAAGTATTTAGTCAACCACCAATTGTGCAAGTTCTCCCACTTAAAAAGATGAGAGAGGCCTGTAATTTTCATCATAGGTACACTTCAACTATGATAGACAAAATGAGAAAAATAATTCCAGAAAATCACATTGTAGGATTTTTTATGAATTTGAAAGCTCTTTGGTCTTGGCCATAGTGGAGTTTGGAGTGTGACTGTTTGAGGTTGTGGACAGATGTATTTTATACTGATAACAAGTTCAAACAGGTGCCATTAATACAGGTAACGAGTGGAGGACAGAGGAGCCTCTTAAAGAAGAAGTTACAGTCTGTGAGAGCCAGAAATCTTGCTTGTTTGTAGGTGACCAAATACTTATTTTCCACCATAATTTGCAAATAAATTCATTAAAAATCCTACAATGTGATTTTCTGCATTTTTTTCTCATTTTGTCTGTTATAGTTTAAGTGTACCTATGATGAAAATTGCAGGCCTCTCTCATCTTTTTAAGTGGGAGAACTTGCACAATTGGTAGTTGACTAAATACTTTTTTGCCCCACAGTATATAACCGTATTACAGTCCTGAGTCATGACTGCAGTCAAATTCCAAGTTGGCCGTTGAGTCATGGTAATCTCCTCTTATGCACTCTGGACATGCATTGGTAGTACCCAACTCGCTAACGACCATCAGGTCGCTAATCAAATCAAATCAAATGTTATTGGTCACATACACATGGTTAGCAGATGTTATTGCGAGTGTAGTGAAATGCTTATGCTTCTAGATCCGACAGTGCAGCAATATCTAACAGGTAATATCTAACAACTCAACAACAGAACCTAATATCTAACAAATTCCACATCAAAACCTAATACACACAATCTAGTAAAGGAATGGGATGAGAATATATAAGTATAAAATATATAGATGAGCAGTGACAGAGCGGCCAAGATGCAATAGATAGTAAAGAATAGATAGTGAAGGATACAGTATACAGTATATACTGTACATATGAGATGAGTAATGCGAGATATGTAAACATTCTTAAAGTGGCATTATTAAAGTGACTAGTGTTCCATTTATTAAAGTGGCCAATGATATCAAGTATGTAGGTAGGCAGCTGCCTCTCTGTGTAAGTGGTGGCTGTTTAACAATCTGATGGCCTTGAGATAGAAGCTGTTTTTCAATCTCTCTGTCCCAGCTTTGATGCATCTGTACTGACCTCACCTTCTGGATGGAAGCGGGGTGAACAGGTAGTGGCTCGGGTGTACTTGATGATCTTTTTTGCCTTCCTGTGACATCGGGTGTTGTAGGTGTCCTGGAAGGCAAGTAGTTTGCCCCTGGTGATGCGTTGTGCAGACCACACTACCCTCTGGAGAGGCCTGCTTTTGTGGGCGGTGCAGTTGCAGTACCAGGCGGTGATACAGCCAAACAGGATGCTCTCAATTGTGCACCTGTAAAAGTTAGTGATGGTTTTCAGTGAAAAGTCACATTTTGTCAGCCTCCTGAGGTTGAAGAGGCGCTGTTGCGCTTTCTTCACCACACTGTCTGTGCGTGGACCATTTCAGTTTGTCGGTGACATGTACACAGAGGAACTTCAAACGTTCCACCTTCTCCACTGCTGTCCCATCGATGTAGATAGGGGGCTGCTCCCTCTGCTGTTTCCTGAAGTCCACGATCATCTCTTTTGTTTTGCTGACGTATTCATGTCTACTCCTCTGCTGTTGCTACAGTAGGTGGCAGCATAGGCCTCTCAAACAGATCTCCTTTTTAGAAATGTAACCCTTGCAGGAAAACCACATCTTTTGAAAATCTCTTTAAAATGTTTTAAGAACCTTCTGCTTTTTTTGTTTGTTGGCATCATGAAGCCATTTCCATGTAATAGGTTTGATTTTGTTAGTCTTTAAAGTTAACACTGTCTGTTCCGTCTTTCATTGAAGAACCAGAAAACACATTTTAGCAGACATGTCATATGAAGGCTGTGGGCATTCCATGGAATGGCAGAGTCATAGGATGAATACATAGTTATTATATGCATGACATACTGTATATAGAACGTGTGCAATGTGGTCTGAGCAGACATTAAACAGAAAACACACAAAAAACATAAAGCAAAATACCTCTTTGTAGTTTGAGGAGCTGTGCCTTTTTAGGGCTTTTAAGCGCTAATGTTCTCCATTGATTATTTTCAGCCTGGTCTCATAGACTAGACGTAACATATTAAATGTAAATCCGGGACACTCAAAATAATATGATATGTTACGTTTGGTATGGTAACTTAAGACAGTAGGTTACTTAAGGCAATAACATGAATCTCATCATGGCCAACTTCAGCATTTTAGCTAATTTGCAACGTTGCAACTATTTCCTACTTTTTAGCTACTTTGCAACTACTTAGAATGTTAGCTAACCATACTTAATTTTAAACATGTTAGCTAACCCTTTCCCTAACCTTAACCCTTTAACCCTTCCCCTAACCTTAACCCTTTAACCTAACTCCTAACCTTAACCCTAACCTTAACTGTAACACCTAATCCCGAGTCTAGCTAACCTTAGCCAGCTAGCTAACACTAGCGTTAGCAACCTAGGCATCTAGGTAACGTTTGCCACGGCAAAAGTTTAGCAAATTCATAACATAGTGCATGTCTTGCAAATTCTCATCATAATGCACAAACTATAATTCATAACATATTGTACAAATTGCAGTTCGTAACGTATCATTTGAAATGGATAATGGACATCCACAAATTAATACCATAAGAAACGTAACATATCATACTTAATGCAGTGTCTCAGATTTACATACATAATAATACAAAATGCTCTGAGACCAGGTTGTCCTTCTCTCTTATTGTTCCTCAGAACATCCATCGTATCATAAGGGGATCTGGTCCACCCCGGTTCCACCTCGTGATGAGTGATGGCCTGCACACCATGTCCTGTAAGTAGTATTGTGTTATTAACGGAATTACCGGTATTGGTAATAATGTAATCACCATGATTCCTTATTAACATTGCAAAAAAATTCAACTTAGTAAGGCTTCATTCTTGCTCATGATGTGTGATGACCTGCACACCCAGTCCTTTGAGCCTAACCTGTCTGTGCCCACTCTGTGTCTGTGTTTGTGTGTGTGTGTGTGTGTGTGTGTGTGTGTGTGTGTGTGTGTGTGTGTGTGTGTGTGTGTGTGTGTGTGTGTGTGTGGTGTAGCCTTCTGGCTGGATCCCCAAATGAACCGTCTGGTTGAGGAGAACTGTCTGCTCCCCTACTGTGTCTGTCTACTGAAGAGGAGTGTCACCAACATACTGAAGGATGGAAGGTACTCTGTCTCTCTCTTTCGCTCTCTCTCTCTGTCTCTGTCTCTATGTCTGTCTCTCTCTCTGTCTCTCTCTGTCTCTGTCACTCTCTCTGTCTCTCTCTGTCTCTCTCTCTGTCTGTCTCTCTGTCTCTGGCTCTCTCTGTCTCTCTCTCTCTCTCTCTCTTTCTACTCTTTCTCTCTGTCTTGCTCTCTCTCTCTCTCTCTTGCAGTGCATGCTGGGAGTTTTTGGGAGTTTGAGTGTTTGGTGTGGAGGGCTCTATCCTAACTAACTTTCTTCGATTCTTTTCTTTACATGTTATTTTCTATGGTGGAGGGTTAATGCAATATTTGTTTTAGCGGTATCCACAGTTTTTTCAAAGTTAGGGTGGAAGAGGACAGAGTAACTTTCCTGGGGTTTGGAAGGTGTGGTGTGCGCAATGGCTTCTCAGCCTAGCGGAGGAGGAGACGCTGTCGATACGGCATGGATTCAGGTGTGTTCCTGAGAATAGAATTAAGATGGAGGAGGTTCTGCTCGCGGTCGGTGAACAGGTAGGAGCTGAATTTATACATTCTGCTTCTAGAATGAACAAAGCTGTGTGTTGTGTTCATGAAAAGGGCTAATTTGGTTTGTAGGCTAATTGCTAGCGGAATATTTGTAAGGGATGTGTTGGTGTCAATTTCACCTCTCTCTACCCCTTCGACAAGAGTGGTAGTTGCAAATTTGCCTCCGTTTCTTACAGATGACCAAATCAGGAAAGAGCTGAGTCGTTTTGGTAAGTTTGCTAGCGGTTTTCGTGTACTGTCAGCAGGCTTTCAGGCAGATGCCGTTAAGCACGTTGTTTCGTTCCGGAGGCAAGTGTTTATGTTTCTGAGCAACAATTATCAACAACTAAATGTGCATTTTAAAGTGAGGTACGGGGAGGGGCTCTATGCAGGGTTTGCCAGCACAGATAGTCTACAATGTTTTGAGTGTGGGGATTTGGGGCATAAGAGCTTTGCGTGCCCACATAAAGCCCGTAGACAAGGTGAGGGTACAAGCGCCAGTGGGGGAAATCAAGGTCAAAGTGCAGGGGGTAATGAGATGCAGAAGCTGGGCCTAGTCATGCCAGGGAAGGTGGTGTAGATGAGGCTGGGCCTAGTCAGGCTAGAGATGGTGGGGTATCTGAGCCTGGGTGTAGTCAGGCTATGGATGGTGGTGTAGATGATTTTGGGCCTAGTCATGCTATGGAGGGTGGTGTAGATTATTCTGGGTCTAGTCATGCTATGGAGGGTGGTGTAGATGATTCTGGGCCTAGTCATGCTATGGAGGGTGGTCTAGATGATTCTGGGTCTAGTCAGGTTATTCTAGTGGATGAGGAGAGTATAGTGGGGAAATGTAAGGGACTAGGGGGGAGGAGGTAGGGTGTCAAGCGGAAAAGGAAAAAGGGTGTGGACAAAGGCACCATGGAACCTTTGCCTGTTGCTGTGGGTGATGCCCTGACTAGAGAGGAAGGGCAGGTGGTCAGGGTGGGAGATAGAGATGAGGAGGAAAGTGAGTCTGAGGAAGAGGGTGAGGAGTTATTTTTTTCAGACTCCTCTTCAATGGGCCCGGAGCTGACAGCCAGTCAAGCAGAGGGGTCTAAGTACACGTTGAGAGAACTGACAAGGTTCCTGAACGAGACTAAGGGGAAAAAAGTTAATCTTGAGGCTTTTTTTCCTGATCCTAGAAAGTTTGTAAGTACAACATGCTATGAAAAATGAGGGGCATGGTATCCTCTCACCCAGGAAACGGTTTAGGTTGAGGAAGTGGGTCACAACAGTGAGTAAAGGTTTACCTTCAGACACTGTTTAGATGTATATTTTCTTTCTGACACTGGGGCTTTTTGAGCTTTGCTATTGGTCTCTTTCTCTGCTGGCTTTTCTCCCACTTCTTATGGAGACTCTTCGGGTAGGCTCGCTCAATATAAATGGCGCCAGAGACGCGGGAAAGAGGAGTGTGTTGGGTGAATATGTAAAACAAAAAAAAGTACAGGTGTTGTTTCTGCAGGAGACACAGTGATGTGTTGAATGAAGTCGATTGGGGGCTCTGGTGGAAAGGGGCAAGTGTGTTGATCCATGGGACAAATCTTAGTGCAGGCGTGGCAGTCCTTTTTGCACCTGGGCTGTCTGTAAAACGTTGCTCCTCCAAGGATGTGTGTAAAGGTAGGTTGCTTGTTGTTAAAGCAGAAATTAACAACATGGGTTTTGTCTTTATAAATGTTTATGCGTCTAACACAGGGAGAGAAAGAGGGGTTCTATTTGGGAGTCTTAGACAGGAACTCTCACAGGAAGAGCCTGAGGAGACACTGGTGGTCAGAGGGGACTGGAACTGTACAATGGATTTTACAAAAGACAGAAATGGGGAAGAGCCTCATTCAGTGTCAGTGGGAGTGTTAAGGGACATCATTAATCAGTTAAACCTAGTGGATGTTTGGAGAACTAAACATCCAAACACAAGACAGTATACACGGGTGAAGGTTTTTAGGGCTAGGGTGAGTGCAGCCTGACTTGATCGGTTTTACATGTCTAGGAATCGGAGCAATAGGCTGCTGGGCGCTACCATTGTGCACCTGTAAAAGCAAAAGCAAAGGGAGCACTTGTGAGAGCTAGGTTCTCCATGCTCAAGGAGATGGATGCTCCCAGCTCCTTCTTCTTTGGTTTGGAAAGACAGAGCGGTGAAGCCAAGGGTATGCATTGTCTACGGCTGTCTGATGGGCCGGTGACCTCTGTGGTGGGTGAGATGCGGGAGCGAACTGTGGAGTTTTATACTGAATTGTATAGGGCAGAAGTGTGTGATCCTATGTGTGCTCAAGTCTTGTTCGCAGGACTCCCTAAGCTCTCTCTGGCACAGAGGGATGAAATGGACATTCCTCTTTTGTCCCATGAACTGGCAGAGGCCGTAACCCAGATGTCCCCCGGTCATGTACCCCCCGGTCATGTACCCCCGGGGGTCGATGGACAGCCAGTGGAGTTTTATAAAACATTTATGGGGAATAATTGGACAGGACTTCTTTTGCGTGTTGCGTGAATGCGTTGGGGTAGGAGAGTTGCCGATGAGCTGCCATCGGGCGGCTCTGACTCTCCTGCCCAAAAAAGGGGACATAAGAACAGAACTGGAGGCCTGTGGCATTACTCTGTGCGGACTACAAGATATTTGCCAAAGTCTTCTCTAACAGACTGAAGTCGCATTTGGACTCGATAGTACATAAGGACCAAACATATTGTGTACCGGGACGCTCAATCACGGTCAACTTGTTCTTAATCAGGGACATGTTGGACTTGTCAAGAGGATCTAATGTGAACTTTGGACTAGTCTCTTTAGATCATGAGAAGGCTTTTGATAGAGTGGACCATGAGTATCTGTTTAATGTGATGTCTGTGTTTGGGATTGGGAAGAGTTTTTTGACATGTGTGAAGCTGTTGTATGCTGGCGTGTCATGTATGGTCAAGGTTGGAGGGGGGCTCAGTAGGCCAGTCTGGGTGAGACGGGGCATTAGACAAGGATGCCCTCTATCTGGGCAGTTATACACATTAGCCATTGAGCCTTTTTTAGGACTGCTACGCAGGAGACTGCAGGGAGTGTGCTGGACAGGAATAGATGTGGTGACAGGCATAGCAGTGTCAGCATATGCAGATGATGTTTCTGTGATGGTCAGGGATGATCAGGATATGCAGGCACTAGAGACCAGTCTGAAGGTGTACGAGGGAGCTTCATCAGCTAAGGTAAACTGGGGCAAGAGCAAAGCTCTGTTTTGTGGGGCATGGGGGGATAGGGCTCCTACTCTGCGTCCAGGGGGTTTGCAGTGGGGTTGTGAAGGGCTTAAAGTGTTGGGGGTGTACCTGGGCTCAGAGAACTGGGTAAGGAAGAACTGGGTGGGGCTGTCACAGGCTGTGGTGTCAAGACAGGCCAGGTGGAGGTGGCTCCTGTCCCAGGTGTCATATAGAGGGAGGGTGCTGATAATTAACAACCTGGTAGCATCTTCCCTGTGGCATAAACTGTCTGTCCTCATCGCCCCCCGCCGGTCTGCTCACAGACCTGCAACGCAGTGGACTTCTTCTGATCGGGCCATCACTGGCTGAAGGCAGCAGTGTTGTACATGACCGTTCATGAAGGAGGACAGGGCCTGGTGGAACTGGAGAGCAGGATGGCTGCTTTCAGGCTAAAGGCGGTGCAGAGACTGCTATACCATGCTGATGTTGGCTGGAGGGAGCCAGCATGCGCGCTGCTGAGGAGAGCTGGCGGATTAGGGTTGGACCGGCAGCTGTTCCTCATGAAGCTGGAGAGGCTGAGTACAGCAGGTCTCTCAGATCTTTACTCTGCAGTGCTGAGGGCCTGGCAGCTGCTAAGGCCCATACAAGAAGGGGGTGTGGAGCCTGGGCTGTGGGTGTGGGAGGAGCCTATTTTCCACAACCCAGCCATCCCTTTGAGATCGGTTCAGTCAGCCACCCTGCAGAGGCAACTGATGGCAGGGGGTTTACTAAGGCTGGGTGACCTGAGACTGCTGGGAGAGGAGGGGTGGAAAACCCTGGCAGTCTTGCCACAACAAACAGGAATAACGTCTCTTAGGCTGCTGGAGAGATCCCTGGAGGAGGTCCAGGAGGCACTGTCTGAGACGGTAAGGGGGATGTTTTAGCGGCCAAAGGGAAAGGGGCCACCAATGTTTCCGCCACTGCAGGTGACGGCAGAGACTGGAGACTGGCAAGGGGGTCTGGAGGGCTTGTTAGATTTTAACACTCCGAGCCTGGGGGAGTTTGAAGGAGTGGGAGGTAAAGCCCTCTACAACCTCTGCATTAAGGGTAGGAACATTAGGAGCCTAACAGGAGTGAAGGCACATCAGTGGCAGGGGGTATGTGGGGTGGAGAGTATGGTGGGTTTTAGATAGAGGCTCTACAAACCCCCAGTACCAAAGATTTCAGGGGACTTCCAGAGGAGGGCTCTTCATGGAGCCCTGGCCACTAACAGCTGGTTGGCACAGGTTGAACCGGGAATCGGGCAGGGGTGTCTTTTCTGCAAAATGAAAGAAACTGTGATTCATGTGTTTGCTATGTACACAAGGTTAATGCCTTTAATGTCTCTGTTGGAATGTCTGTCTGAGAGGTTATCGGTGGTTTTTACTGTTGGGATGTTCATAATGGGATACAGGTATTCGATTAAGGAGAAAGCCGATTAAGGAGAAAGCCAAACGTGGGATGGTCTCTGCGCGCCTGAGGGTTGAGTTTGAGTTATATAAAATGTGTAGAGATATTTGAGGAGATCTGGTGTGTTGGGGGGGCTGTCTGTATAGCTGGGGAAGATGTTTTGGATATACAGTTGTAGGAGTGGGTATTGTGATGTTGGTTTGTATCATGTGGTAGATAGAAAGGTGAGTATGGTAAATGTATGCAGTACAGGATATATATATATATATATATATATATTTTTTAAGGGGGGGGTGAGTTTGAAATGAAATTAGATTGTTTAAGTAAAGAAAGACAAAAGTATTTCTCTCTCTCTCTTTCATTCTCTCTCTTTTTCTCTCTCTCTCTCCCTCTCTCTCTCTCTCTCTCTCTCTCTGTCTCACTCTCTCTTCTCCCACTCTTCCTCTGTTTCTGTTTCTCATTCCTTCTTTCCTCTTGTCTTTCTGATCTGTCTGTGTTTTTAATGTGTGTGTGTGTGTGTGTGTGTGTGTGTGTGTGTGTTGCAGGTGTATGGTGACAGTATTGGAGATGGAGGTGGTGAAGTCAGCAGAGGAGGTGGGAGGGAAGATTGGAACACCTACTCCCTATGTAGAAGGTAAGGCAACACCAACTGCTACTGTTATTAATCTAATGCATTACAGTATAACTGCTTCATAGCGCGTTATACCTGCAAGGCTTTAAGTAATGTTTGCAGGACATGTTTGTTATTTTATAAATAACAAATGTGGCATTTCCACTGACAGGTGTGTTGGTTTTTTGTATGAATTAATTGCAATGCATCAGTACAGCAATGTAGCAATTTAGGCAATGTGATCACTTCACACAACAGCTACACATCGCTCTCGCCATTCACATTTCCCGCCAGTTCATTGCAAACAATGTAGCCTATTTTATAGCCACTTCGCAAGCAAGAGGATCGATCGATGCTTCTCTCCACGAATTGGCCTAGGCCTATTAAAAATGGTTTGAAATAAGTTGCAAACTACACTCACTATACAAAACATGAAGAACACCTGCTCTTTCCATGACATAGACTGACTATGTGAATCCAGGTTAAAAAATATTTTGTAAGCCTTGAGACAATTGAGACATGGATTGTGTATGTGTGCCCTTCAGAGGTTGAATGGGCAAGACAAAATATTTTGTTGCTTTTAAATGGGGTATGATAGTATGTGCCAGGTGCAACAGTTTGTGTCAAGAACTGCAATGCTGCTGGGTTTTTCATGATCAACGGTTTCCCGTGTGTATCAAGAATGGTCCACCACCCATAGGACATCCAGCCAACTTGACACAACTGTGGGAAGCATTGGAGTCAACATGGGCCAGCATCCCTGTGGAACGCTTTCAAAACCTTGTATTATCCATTCCCTGAAGAATTGAGGCTGCTCTGAGGGCAAGGGGGGGGGGGGGGGTGCAACTCAACATTAGGAAGGTGTTCTTAATGTTTGGTTTACTCAGTGTATATTGACATTCATTGTATAGGCTACTCGTTTAACCTCATCAATCTACACACAATGACAAAGCAAAATCTGTTAATTAGATCACATTTACATACTGTAAGTATTCAGACTCTTTACTCAGTACTTTATTGAAGCACCTTTGGCAGCAATTACAGCCTCGAGTCTTCTTGGGTATGACGCTAAAAGCTTGGCACACCTGTATTTGGGGAGGTTCTCCCATTCTTCTCTGCAGACCCTCTCAAGATCTGTCAAGTTGGAAGAGTAGTGTTGCTGCACAGTATTCAGTGTGTTTCTCTCTAGAGATGTTTGATCGGGTTCAAGTCCGGGCTCTGGCTGGGCCACTCAAGGACATTCAGAGACTTGTCCCGAAGCAACTCCTGCATTGTCTTGGCTTTGTGCTTGGGGTCGTTGTCCTGTTGGAAGGTGAACCTTCGCCCCAGTCTGAGGTCCTGAGTGCTCTGGAGCAGGTTTTCATCAAGGATTTCTCTGTTCTTTGCTCTGTTCATCTTTCCCTCGATTCTGAATAGTCTCCCAGTCCCTGCCGCTGAAAAACATTCCCACAGCATGATGATGCCCCTCCATATTTCACTGTAGGTATGGTGCCAGATTTCCTCCAGACATGACACTTGGAGTTCAATCTTGGTTTCATCAGACCAGAGAATCTTGTTTCTCATGTTCTGAGAGTCCTTTGGTACATTTTTTTATTTAATCCATTTTAGAATAAGGATATAACGTAATAAAATGTGGAAAATGGGAAGGGGTATGAAATACTTTTCGTAGGCACCGTATTAGGCTATATATTACAGGCCTGCTAAAGTGAATCTATGTGACCATCTATGCTATAGGCAACCCTAAATGACAGAGACCTCAAAATATACACCAGAGTTGACCCTTATCAATAAGTGGTTGCACAGATTTAGACAAAGCACTAGGAAGCAACACATCCGCCACGCTGATCTTCAACACTGGAGCCCCCCAGGGGTGCATGCTCAGCCCCTCCTTTACTCCTTGTTCACCCACGACTGCATGGCCAGGCACATCTCCAACACCATCATTAAGTTTGCAGATGACACAACACAACCTGATCACCGACATTGACGAGACAGCCTATAGCGAGGAGGTCAGAGACCTGGCCGGGTGGTGCCAGAATAACAACCTATCCCTCAACGTAACCAAGACTAAGGAGATGATTGTGGACTACAGGAAAAGGAGGATAGAGCACGCCCCCATTCTCATTAACGGGCTGTAGTGGAGCAGGTTGAGAGCTTCAAAATCCTTGGTGTCCACATCACCAACAAACTAGAACGGTCCAAATACACCAAGACAGTCGTGAAGAGGGCACGACAAAGCCTATTCCCCCTCAGGAAACTAAAAAGATTTGGCATTGGTCCTGAGATCCTCAAAAGGTTCTACAGCTGCAACACCACTGCCTGGTACGGCAATTGCTCGGCCTCCGACCGCAAGACCCTACAGAGGGTTGTGTGTACGGCCCAGTACATCACTGGGGCTAAGCTGCCTGCCATCCAGGACCTCTACTCCAGGCGGTGTCAGAGGAAGGCCCTAAAATTTGTCAAAGACCTCAGCCACCCCATTCATAGACTGTTCTCTCTACTACCGCATGGCAAGTGGTTCCGGAGTGCCAAGTCTAGGTCTAAAAGGCTTCTCAACAGCTTTTACTCCCAAGCCATAAGACTCCTGAACAGGTAATCAAATGGCTACTTGGACTATTTGCATTGTGTGCCACCCCCTCCTTTACGCTGCTGCTACTCTCTGTTCATCATATAATCATAGTCACTTTAATCATATCTACATGTACATACTACCTCAATCAGCCTGACTAACCGGTGTCTGTTTATAGCCTCTCTACTGTATATAGCCTCTCTACTGCATATAGCCTCTCTACTGTATATAGCCTCTCTACTGTATGTAGCCTCTCTACTGTATACAGCTTCTCTACTGTATATAGCCTCTCTACTGTATATAGCCCCTCTACTGTATGTAGCCTCTCTACTGTATGTAGCCTCTCTACTGTATTTAGTCTCTCTACTGTATATAGTCTCTCTACTGTATATAGCCTCTCTACTGTATGTAGCCTCTCTACTGTATGTAGCCTCTCTACTGTATATAGCCTCTCTACTGTATATAGTCTCTCTACTGTATTTAGCCTCTCTACTGTATATAGCCACTCTACTGTATATATGGCCTCTCTACTGTATATAGCCTCGCTACTGTATATAGTCTCTCTACTGTATGTAGCCTCTCTACTGTATATAGCCTCGCTACTGTATATAGTCTCTCTACTGTATGTAGCCTCTCTACTGTATGTAACCTCTCTACTGTATGTAGCCTCTCTACTGTATATAACCTCTCTACTGTATATAGCCTCTCTACTGTATACAACCTCTCTACTGTATATAGCCTCTCTACTGTATGTAGCCTCTCTACTGTATGTAGCCTCTCTACTGTATATAACCTCTCTACTGTATGTAGCCTCTCTACTGTATATAGCCTCGCTACTATATAAAGCCTCGCTACTGTATATAGCCTCTCTACTGTATGTAGCCTCTCTACTGTATATAGCCTCACTACTGTATGTAGCCTCTCTACTGTATGTAGCCTCTCTACTGTATGTAGCCTCTCTACTGTATGTAGCCTCGCTACTGTTATTTTTCACTGTCTTTTTTCTGTTGTTTTTATTTCTTTACTTACCTATTGTTCACCTAATACCTTTTTTGCACTATTGGTTACGGTAAGCATTTCACTATCTACACACAGGTCTACACCTGTAACACATACACTTTGATTTGATTTGATTCAAATGTACTGTCAACATAATTACCCATTGCTTCATTAACATTGATCAACAGCTGATCCTTAGGCTATGGACAGGTTGTTGATCATTAGGCTATGGACAGGTTGATGATTAGGCTATGGACAGGTTGATCATTAGGCTATGGACAGGTTGATCATTAGACTATGGACAGGTTGATCATTAGACTATGGACAGGTTGATCATCAGGTTATGGACAGGCTGATCATTAGGCTATGGACAGGCTGATCATTAGGCTATGGACAGGCTGATCATTAGGCTGTGGACAAGCTGATCATTAGACTGTGGACAAGCTGATCATTAGACTGTGGACTGGCTGATCATTAGACTGTGGACAGGCTGATGATTAGACTATGGACAGGCTGATCATTAGACTGTGGACAGGCTAATCATTAGACTGTGGACAGGCTGATGATTAGACTATGGACTGGCTGATGATTAGACTATGGACTGGCTGATCATTAGACTATGGACTGGCTGATCATTAGACTATGGACTGGCTGATCATTAGACTATGGACAGGTTGATCATCAGGTTATGGACAGGCTGATCATTAGGCTATGGACAGGCTGATCATTAGGCTATGGACAGGCTGATCATTAGGCTGTGGACAAGCTGATCATTAGACTGTGGACAAGCTGATCATTAGACTGTGGACTGGCTGATCATTAGACTGTGGACAGGCTGATGATTAGACTATGGACAGGCTGATCATTAGACTGTGGACAGGCTAATCATTAGACTGTGGACAGGCTGATGATTAGACTATGGACTGGCTGATGATTAGACTATGGACTGGCTGATCATTAGACTATGGACTGGCTGATCATTAGACTATGGACTGGCTGATCATTAGACTATGGACTGGCTGATCATTAGACTATGGACAGGCTAATCATTAGACTATGGAAAGGCTAATCATTGGACTGTGGACAGGCTGATGATTAGACTATGGACTGGCTGATGATTAGACTATGGACTGGCTGATCATTAGACTATGGACTGGCTGATCATTAGACTGTGGACAAGCTGATCATTAGATTGTGGACTGGTTGATCATTAGACTATGGACTGGCTGATCATTAGACTATGGACTGGCTGATCATTAGACTATGGACTGGCTGATCATTAGACTATGGACTGGCTGATCATTAGACTATGGACTGGCAAATCATTAGACCGTGGACAGGCTAATCATTAGACTGTGGACAGGCTGATGATTAGACTATGGACTGGCTGATCATTAGGCTATGGACTGGCTGATCATTAGACTGTGGACAAGCTGATCATTAGACTGTGGACTGGCTGATCATTAGACTATGGACTGGCTGATCATTAGACTGTGGACTGGCTGATCATTAGACTATGAACAGGCAAATCATTAGACTGTGGACAGGCTGGTGATTAGACTGTGGACAGAATTATGATTAGACTGTGGACTGGCTGATGATTAGACTGTGGACAGGCTAATCATTAGGCTATGGACAGGCTGATCATTAGGCAGTGGACAGACTGATCATTAGACTATGGACAGGCTGATCATTAGGCTGTGGACAGGCTGATCATTAGACTGTGGACAGGCTGATCATTAGACTGTGGACAGGCTGATCATTAGACTATGGACAGGTTAATCATTAGACTGTGGACAGGCTGATGATTAGACTGTGGACTGGCTGATCTTTAGACTGTGGACTGGCTGATCATTAGACTATGGACTGGCTGATCATTAGACTGTGGACAGGTTGATCATTAGGCTATGGACAGGTTGATCATTAGGCTATGGACAGGCTGATCATTAGACTGTGGACAGGCTGATCATTAGACTGTGGACAGGCTGATCATTAGACTGTGGACAGGCTGATCATTAGGCTATGGACAGGTTGATCATTAGACTATGGACAGGCTGATCATTAGACTGTGGACAAGTTGATCATTAGGCTATGGACAGGCTGATCATTAGGCTATGGACAGGCTGATCATTAGACTGTGGACAGGCTGATCATTAGGCTATGGACAGGCTGATCATTAGGCTGTGGACAGGCTGATCACTAGTCTATGGACAGGCTGATCATTAGACTATGGACAGGCTCATCATTAGGCTGTGGACAGGCTGATCATTAGACTATGGACAGGCTGATCATTAGGCTATGGACAGACAGGCTGATCGTTAGGCTATGGACAGGTTGATGATTAGACTATGGACAGGCTGATCATTAGACTGTGGACAGGCTAATCATTAGACTGTGGACAGGCTGATGATTAGACTATGGACTGGCTGATGATTAGACTATGGACTGGCTGATCATTAGACTATGGACTGGCTGATCATTAGACTATGGACTGGCTGATCATTAGACTATGGACTGGCTGATCATTAGACTATGGACAGGCTAATCATTAGACTATGGAAAGGCTAATCATTGGACTGTGGACAGGCTCATCATTAGGCTGTGGACAGGCTGATCATTAGACTATGGACAGGCTGATCATTAGGCTATGGACAGACAGGCTGATCGTTAGGCTATGGACAGGTTGATGATTAGACTATGGACAGGCTGATCATTAGACTGTGGACAGGCTAATCATTAGACTGTGGACAGGCTGATGATTAGACTATGGACTGGCTGATCATTAGACTGTGGACTGGCTGATCATTAGACTGTGGACAGGCTGATGATTAGACTATGGACAGGCTGATCATTAGACTGTGGACAGGCTAATCATTAGACTGTGGACAGGCTGATGATTAGACTATGGACTGGCTGATGATTAGACTATGGACTGGCTGATCATTAGACTATGGACTGGCTGATCATTAGACTATGGACTGGCTGATCATTAGACTATGGACTGGCTGATCATTAGACTATGGACAGGCTAATCATTAGACTATGGAAAGGCTAATCATTGGACTGTGGACAGGCTGATGATTAGACTATGGACTGGCTGATGATTAGACTATGGACTGGCTGATCATTAGACTATGGACTGGCTGATCATTAGACTGTGGACAAGCTGATCATTAGATTGTGGACTGGTTGATCATTAGACTATGGACTGGCTGATCATTAGACTATGGACTGGCTGATCATTAGACTATGGACTGGCTGATCATTAGACTATGGACTGGCTGATCATTAGACTATGGACTGGCAAATCATTAGACCGTGGACAGGCTAATCATTAGACTGTGGACAGGCTGATGATTAGACTATGGACTGGCTGATCATTAGGCTATGGACTGGCTGATCATTAGACTGTGGACAAGCTGATCATTAGACTGTGGACTGGCTGATCATTAGACTATGGACTGGCTGATCATTAGACTGTGGACTGGCTGATCATTAGACTATGAACAGGCAAATCATTAGACTGTGGACAGGCTGGTGATTAGACTGTGGACAGAATTATGATTAGACTGTGGACTGGCTGATGATTAGACTGTGGACAGGCTAATCATTAGGCTATGGACAGGCTGATCATTAGGCAGTGGACAGACTGATCATTAGACTATGGACAGGCTGATCATTAGGCTGTGGACAGGCTGATCATTAGACTGTGGACAGGCTGATCATTAGACCGTGGACAGGCCGATCATTAGACTATGGACAGGTTAATCATTAGACTGTGGACAGGCTGATGATTAGACTGTGGAC
This sequence comes from Oncorhynchus clarkii lewisi, assembly GCF_045791955.1. NCBI lineage: Eukaryota > Metazoa > Chordata > Actinopteri > Salmoniformes > Salmonidae > Oncorhynchus > Oncorhynchus clarkii. The sequence goes on along the minus strand of NC_092175.1, from coordinate 38,079,430 downwards.
TGGCTGATCTTTAGACTGTGGACTGGCTGATCATTAGACTATGGACTGGCTGATCATTAGACTGTGGACAGGTTGATCATTAGGCTATGGACAGGTTGATCATTAGGCTATGGACAGGCTGATCATTAGACTGTGGACAGGCTGATCATTAGACTGTGGACAGGCTGATCATTAGACTGTGGACAGGCTGATCATTAGGCTATGGACAGGTTGATCATTAGACTATGGACAGGCTGATCATTAGACTGTGGACAAGTTGATCATTAGGCTATGGACAGGCTGATCATTAGGCTATGGACAGGCTGATCATTAGACTGTGGACAGGCTGATCATTAGGCTATGGACAGGCTGATCATTAGGCTGTGGACAGGCTGATCACTAGTCTATGGACAGGCTGATCATTAGACTATGGACAGGCTCATCATTAGGCTGTGGACAGGCTGATCATTAGACTATGGACAGGCTGATCATTAGGCTATGGACAGACAGGCTGATCGTTAGGCTATGGACAGGTTGATGATTAGACTATGGACAGGCTGATCATTAGGCTATGGACAGACAGGCTGATCATTAGACTATGGACAGGCTGATCATTAGGCTATGGACAGACAGGCTGATCATTAGACTATGGACAGGCTGATCATTAGACTGTGGACAGGCTGATCATTAGACTATGGACAGGTTGATCATTAGACTATGGACAGGTTGATCATTAGACTATGGACAGGCTGATCATTAGGCTATGGACAGGCTGATCATTAGACTATGGACAGGCTGATCTTTAGACTATGGACAGGCTGATCATTAGACTATGGACAGGTTGATCATTAGGCTGTGGACAGGCTGATCATTAGACTATGGACAGGCTGATGATTAGACTATGGACAGGCTGATCATTAGACTATGGACAGGTTGATCATTAGACTATGGACTGGCTGATCATTAGGCTGTGGACAAGCTGATCATTAGACTATGGACAGGTTGATCATTAGACTATGGACAGGTTGATCATTAGACTATGGACAGGTTGATCATTAGACTATGGACTGGCTGATCATTAGGCTGTGGACAAGCTGATCATTAGACTATGGACAGGTTGATCATTAGACTATGGACAGGTTGATCATTAGACTATGGACAGGTTGATCATTAGACTATGGACTGGCTGATCATTAGGCTGTGGACAAGCTGATCATTAGACTATGGACAGGTTGATCATTAGACTATGGACAGGTTGATCATTAGACTATGGACAGGTTGATCATTAGACTATGGACTGGCTGATCATTAGACTATGGACAGGTTGATCATTAGACTATGGACAGGTTGATCATTAGACTATGGACTGGCTGATCATTAGACTATGGACTGGCTGATCATTAGGCTATGGACAGGCTGATCATTAGGCTGTGGACAAGCTGATCATTAGACTATGGACTGGCTGATCATTAGACTATGGACTGGCTGATCATTAGGCTATGGACAGGCTGATCATTAGGCTATGGACAAGCTGATCATTAGACTATGGACTGGCTGATCATTAGGCTGTGGACAAGCTGATCATTAGACTATGGACTGGCTGATCATTAGGCTGTGGACAGGTTGATCATTAGGCTGTGGACAAGCTGATCATTAGACTATGGACTGGCTGATCATTAGACTATGGACACGTTGATCATTAGACTATGGACAGGTTGATCATTAGACTATGGACTGGCTGATCATTAGGCTGTGGACAAGCTGATCATTAGACTATGGACAGGTTGATCATTAGACTATGGACAGGTTGATCATTAGACTATGGACTGGCTGATCATTAGACTATGGACAGGTTGATCATTAGACTATGGACAGGTTGATCATTAGACTATGGACTGGCTGATCATTAGACTATGGACTGGCTGATCATTAGGCTATGGACAGGCTGATCATTAGGCTGTGGACAAGCTGATCATTAGACTATGGACTGGCTGATCATTAGACTATGGACTGGCTGATCATTAGGCTATGGACAGGCTGATCATTAGGCTATGGACAAGCTGATCATTAGACTATGGACTGGCTGATCATTAGGCTGTGGACAAGCTGATCATTAGACTATGGACTGGCTGATCATTAGGCTGTGGACAGGTTGATCATTAGACTATGGACTGGCTGATCATTAGGCTATGGACTGGCTGATCATTAGACTATGGACAGGCTGATCATTAGACTGTGGACTGGCTGATCATTAGGCTGTGGACAGGTTGATCATTAGACTATGGACTGGCTGATCATTAGGCTATGGACTGGCTGATCATTAGGCTATGGACAAGCTGATCATTAGACTATGGACTGGCTGATCATTAGGCTATGGACAGGCTGATCATTAGACTATGGACTGGCTGATCATTAGACTATGGACAGGTTGATCATTAGACTGTGGACTGGCTGATCATTAGACTATGGACTGGCTGATCATTAGACTATGGACTGGCTGATCATTAGGCTGTGGACAAGCTGATCATTAGACTATGGACTGGCTGATCATTAGACTATGGACTGGCTGATCATTAGACTATGGACAGGCTGATCATTAGACTGTGGACAAGCTGATCATTAGACTATGGACTGGCTGATCATTAGACTATGGACTGGCTGATCATTAGACTATGGACTGGCTGATCATTAGACTATGGACTGGCTGATCATTAGGCTGTGGACAAGTTGATCATTAGACTATGGACTGGCTGATCATTAGACTATGGACAAGTTGATCATTAGACTATGGACTGGCTGATCATTAGGCTGTGGACAAGTTGATCATTAGACTATGGACTGGCTGATCATTAGACTATGGACTGGCTGATCATTAGACTATGGACTGGCTGATCATTAGACTATGGACAGGTTGATCATTAGACTATGGACTGGCTGATCATTAGGCTATGGACTGGCTGATCATTAGACTATGGACAGGTTGATCATTAGACTATGGACAGGTTGATCATTAGACTATGGACTGGCTGATCATTAGGCTGTGGACTGGCTGATCATTAGACTATGGACAGGTTGATCATTAGACTATGGACTGGCTGATCATTAGACTATGGACAAGCTGATCATTAGACTATGGACTGGCTGATCATTAGACTATGGACTGGCTGATCATTAGGCTATGGACTGGCTGATCATTAGACTATGGACAGGCTGATCATTAGACTATGGACAGGCTGATCATTAGACTATGGACAGGCTGATCATTAGGCTATGGACTGGCTGATCATTAGACTATGGACAGGCTGATCATTAGACTATGGACAGGCTGATCATTAGACTATGGACAGGCTGATCATTAGGCTATGGACTGGCTGATGATTAGACTATGGACTGGCTGATCATTAGACTATGGACTGGCTGATCATTAGGCTGTGGACAGGCTGATCATTAGACTATGGACAGGCTGATCATTAGACTGTGGACAGGCTGATCATTAGACTATGGACTGGCTGATCATTAGACTATGGACTGGCTGATCATTAGACTATGGACTGGCTGATCATTAGACTATGGACTGGCTGATCATTAGACTGTGGACAGGCTGATCATTAGACTATGGACTGGCTGATCATTAGACTATGGACTGGCTGATCATTAGACTATGGACTGGCTGATCATTAGACTGTGGACAGGCTGATCATTAGACTATGGACTGGCTGATCATTAGACTATGGACTGGCTGATCATTAGACTATGGACTGGCTGATCATTAGACTATGGACTGGCTGATCATTAGACTGTGGACAGGCTGATCATTAGACTGTGGACAGGCTGATCATTAGACTATGGACAGGCTGATCATTAGACTATGGACTGGCTGATCATTAGACTATGGACTGGCTGATCATTAGACTGTGGACAGGCTGATCATTAGACTGTGGACAGGCTGATCATTAGGCTGTGGACTGGCTGATCATTAGACTGTGGACAGGCTGATCATTAGACTGTGGACAGGCTGATCATTAGACTATGGACAGGCTGATCATTAGACTGTGGACAGGCTGATCATTAGACTATGGACAGGCTGATCATTAGACTATGGACTGGCTGATCATTAGACTATGGACTGGCTGATCATTAGGCTGTGGACTGGCTGATCATTAGACTATGGACTGGCTGATCATTAGACTATGGACTGGCTGATCATTAGGCTATGGACTGGCTGATCATTAGACTATGGACAGGCTGATCATTAGACTATGGACAGGCTGATCATTAGACTATGGACTGGCTGATCATTAGACTATGGACTGGCTGATCATTAGACTATGGACAGGCTGATCATTAGACTATGGACTGGCTGATCATTAGACTATGGACTGGCTGATCATTAGACTATGGACTGGCTGATCATTAGACTATGGACTGGCTGATCATTAGACTATGGACTGGCTGATCATTAGACTATGGACTGGCTGATCATTAGACTATGGACTGGCTGATCATTAGGCTGTGGACAGGCTGATCATTAGACTATGGACTGGCTGATCATTAGACTATGGACTGGCTGATCATTAGGCTGTGGACAGGTTGATCATTAGACTATGGACAGGTTGATCATTAGACTATGGACAGGCTGATCATTAGACTATGGACAGGCTGATCATTAGACTATGGACAGGCTGATCATTAGACTATGGACAGGTTGATCATTAGGCTATGGACTGGCTGATCATTAGGCTATGGACTGGCTGATCATTAGACTGTGGACAAGTTGATCATTAGGCTATGGACAGGCTGATCATTAGACTATGGACAGGCTGATCATTAGACTATGGACAGGTTGATCATTAGACTATGGACAGGCTGATCATTAGACTATGGACAGGCTGATCATTAGACTATGGACTGGCTGATCATTAGACTATGGACAGGCTGATCATTAGACTATGGACTGGCTGATCATTAGACTATGGACAGGCTGATCATTAGACTATGGACAGGTTGATCATTAGACTATGGACTGGCTGATCATTAGGCTATGGACAGGCTGATCATTAGACTATGGACTGGCTGATCATTAGACTGTGGACAGGCTGATCATTAGACTATGGACAGGCTGATCATTAGACTATGGACAGGCTGATCATTAGACTATGGACAGGCTGATCATTAGACTATGGACAGGCTGATCATTAGACTATGGACTGGCTGATCATTAGACTATGGACAGGCTGATCATTAGACTGTGGACTGGTTTCATGCATGGCTTTCTATTTTTGATTTAATCTTCATATAGCCTATATAACAGCTGTCTCTACAGTGCGCCTCCTTTTTAAAACTTTCCTCTACATTTTACATGATATGTATAGGCTGCATTTATTTAGCATTATCATACAATGTAGACTCGTTTTTGATATCCTACAGAAAGGATTTGAAGCTAAGGCCAGGTTTTTAATATGGTTTTGATACAGGAGAAATGTGATTTGCCTATGTTTATGGGTGAGATTAGCAGCAAGTGGCTTTGATTGATGGGTCCTATTAGACGGGTGTGTGTATGAGTTTGCTAATTGTCTATGTCCATTCAGAAATGTTCCTGAAATAAACCTACTCTGTCTGGACTGCACCTCTGTAGTCAGATAGACAGAACTGTAGGCAGCGAGCATCATGATGGTCGGCATGTACGAATAAGAACAGGTACCAGTTTTGCATTTCCTGTCTTATTAAATGGGGTGCACCTAAATGAAACGTACCCAAGCTCCTTTCATGAAAGCCCTGTAGGATGAATAGCCTACTCTTTTACTGCGTCCTCTCTAGCCACTTAGAACAACATATTGCCAGTGAGAATGACTGGGGAAAACACATTGGATTTGGTTTGAACGGTTTAGTGCGTCAATATGGGAATCTGTATTTTTTGGGAATTCAGACGAAAAGATCCCAACGCAGTTGTTGAGAAAAGGCATTTAACCTTACCTCTCTGTGTAGACAAAGTACCTGTCTGTCTTGTCTTTGTAGGACCAGTGTTGAGACACATTTTACCTTTGCAACTTCGGCTTGGTCTGTCCGCACTCTTATAAACTAGTCCCTATCTGGTCTTAACCTGTTACCTGTGTTCTCTGTCGTGTCCTCTCCAGGCCAGAGAAGGACTCTTCAGAACCAGGTCTCTGCTGAGAGTCACGCTGCTGCTTCTACTTCTACTGCCTCCCCTCACACCCAGCCCAGCGGTGAGTTCCATCACAATGTGACCTTTTAGCATGGCTGAAGGGAGGTTCTACCATATTCATCACACCAGTCTATTCCTTTTACCATGGCTGAAGGGAGGCTCTACCATATTCCTCACACCAGTCTATTCCTTTTAGCATGGCTGAAGGGAGGCTACATAATATTCCTCACACCAGTCGGTAGAAAATCGTAAAATCGTAATGTCCATGTTACTATAAAGTGTACCCTATGTACACTATAGTCCAGCAGGGGGAGCCATCCTTGACTAGTACTAGTATGGGTGTATGTTTCTCCTTCGTGAGTGTTAAGCTCGCAAGCATGTGTGTGTGTGTGTGTGTGTGTGTGTGTGTGTGTGTGTGTGTGTGTGTGTGTGATGTGTGTGTGTGTGTGTGTGTGTGTGTGTGTGTGTGCGTGCGTGCGTGCGTGTGTGCGTGTTACCGTATATGCCTTATCCCGTGTGTTGTGTGTGCGTGTGCGTGCGTGTTACCGTATATGCCTTATCCCGTGTGTTGTGTGTGCGTGTGTGTGTGTGTGTGTTACCGTATATGCCTTATCCCGGGGTAATTTGAAATACCACTGAAATTATTGTCTTGATATTCTGATTATTTTCTTGATATGATCGTCCCATACTGATCTCTCTCTCTATCCGGATCCCGTGTGTATGAATATTAATGTTAACTACCCCGTCGTCAGCCGTCTGCTGAAAAAAGCAGCTCTATCTGTGATTTCCCCCAGGACACACACACACACACACACACACACACACACACACACACACACACAGAGTTTGCTGTGATCCACAACAGGAGCTTAAATTCGGTGAACAAACTATTGAATATGTTTTATCCCTGTCAATTACCCCCTTCTCTCTGTACAGTTCTTCCTCCATACTAAACTATACTGGATCAGGACGTGTACAATACAGGGTAGCCTAGTGGTTAGAGCATTGGACTAATAACCGAAAGGTTAGAAGTTCAAACCCCCGAGCTGCCAAGGTACAAATCTGTCATTCTGCCCCTGAACAGGCAGTTAACCCACTGTTCCTAGACCGTCATTGAAAATAAGTATTTGTTCTTAATGACTTGCCTAGTTAAATAAAGGTAAAATAATAATGGCACTCTATGACCCATGTGAAGTGCACGACTTTTGACAAGGGCTCATAGGATTGTGTACTATATGTTGGGGATAGAGTACCATTTGGGATCTAACTTTACACACTGGCCCAGGTTAACCCTTTACACACTGGCCCAGGTTAACCCTTTACACACTGACCCAGGTAACCCTTTACACACTGACCCGTGTTAACCCTGTACACACTGGCCCGTGTTAACCCTTTACACACTGACCCGTGTTAACCCTTTACACACTGACCCGTGTTAACCCTGTACACACTGGCCCAGGTTAACCCTTTACACACTGGCCCAGGTTAACCCTTTACACACTGGCCCGTGTTAACCTTTTACACACTGGCCTGTATTAACCCTGTACACACTGGCCCAGGTTAACCCTTTACACACTGGCCCGTGTTAACCCTTTACACACTGGCCCGTGTTAACCCTTTACACACTGGCCCGTGTTAACCCTTTACACACTGGCCCAGTTTAACCCTTTACACACTGTCCCAGGTTAACCCTTTACACACTGACCCGTGTTAACCCTTTACACACTGGCCCAGGTTAACCCTTTACACACTGGCCCAGGTTAACCCTTTACACACTGGCCCGTGTTAACCCTTTACACACTGGCCCAGGTTAACCCTTTACACACTGGCCCAGGTTAACCCTTTACACACTGGCCCAGGTTAACCCTTTACACACTGGCCCAGGTTAACCCTTTACACACTGACCCGTGTTAACCCTTTACACACTGGCCCAGGTTAACCCTTTACACACTGGCCCGTGTTAACCCTTTACACACTGACCCGTGTTAACCCTTTACACACTGGCACGTGTTAACCCTGTACACACTGGCCTGTATTACCCCTTTACACACTGGCATGGGTTAACCCTTTACACACTGGCCCATGTTAACCCTTTACACACTGGCCCTTGTTAACCCTTTACACACTGAACCGTGTTAACCCTTTACACACTGGCCCGTGTTAACCTTTTACACACTGACCCGTGTTAACCCTTTACACACTGGCCCAGGTTAACCCTTTACACACTGGCCCAGGTTAACCCTTTACACACAGGCCCAGGTTAACCCTTTACACACTGACCCATGTTAACCCTTTACACACTGGCCCGTGTTAACCCTTTACACACTGGCCCGTGTTAACCCTTTACACACTGGCCCAGGTTAACCCTTTACACACTGGCCCAGGTTAACCTTTTACACACTGGCCCGTGTTAACCTTTTACACACTGGCCCGTGTTAACCCTTTACACACTGGCCCGTGTTAACCCTTTACACACTGGCCCGTTTTAACCCTTTACACACTGGCCCAGGTTAACCCTTTACACACTGGCCCGTGTTAACCCTTTACACACTGGCCCAGGTTAACCCTTTACACACTGGCCTGTATTACCCCTTTACACACTGGCCCAGGTTAACCCTTTACACACTGGCCCGTGTTAACCCTTTACACACTGGCCCAGGTTAACCCTTTACACACTGGCCGGTGTTAACCCTTTACACACTGGCCCGTGTTAACCCTTTACACACTGGCCCGTGTTAACCCTTTACACACTGGCCTGTAATAACCCTTTACACACTGGCCCAGGTTAACCCTTTACACACTGGCCCGTGTTAACCCTTTACACACTGGCCCAGGTTAACCCTTTACACACTTGTCCGGTGTTAACCATTTTACACACTGGCCCGTGTTAACCCTTTACACACTGGCCTGTGTTAACCCTTTACACACTGGCATGTGTTAACCCTTTACACTCTGGCCCAGGTTAACCCTTTACACACTGACCCGTGTTAACCCTTTACACACTGACCCGTGTTAACCCTGTACACACTGGCCCGTGTTAACCCTGTACACACTGGCCCGTATTACCCCTTTACACACTGGCCCGTGTTAACCCTTTACACACTTGCCCGTGTTAACCCTTTACACACTAACCCGTGCTAACCCTTTACACACTGGCCCGTGTTAACCCTTTACACACTAACCCGTGTTAACCCTTTACACACTGGCCCAGGTTAACCCTTTACACACTGACCCGTGTTAACCCTGTACACACTGGCACGTGTTAACCCTGTACACACTGGCCTGTATTACCCCTTTACACACTGGCCTGGGTTAACCCTTTACACACTGGCCCATGTTAACCCTTTACACACTGGCCCGTGTTAACCCTTTACACACTGAACCGTGTTAACCCTTTACACACTGGCCCGTGTTAACCCTTTACACACTGACCCGTGTTAACCCTTTACACACTGGCCCAGGTTAACCCTTTACACACTGGCCCAGGTTAACCCTTTACACACTGGCCCAGGTTAACCCTTTACACACTGACCCGTGTTAACCCTTTACACACTGGCCCGTGTTAACCCTTTACACACTGGCCCGTGTTAACCCTTTACACACTGGCCCGTTTTAACCCTTTACACACTGGCCCAGGTTAACCCTTTACACACTGGCCCGTGTTAACCCTTTACACACTGGCCCAGGTTAACCCTTTACACACTGGCCTGTATTACCCCTTTACACACTGGCCCGTGTTAACCCTTTACACACTGACCCGTGTTAACCCTTTACACACTGGCACGTGTTAACCCTGTACACACTGGCCTGTATTACCCCTTTACACACTGGCATGGGTTAACCCTTTACACACTGGCCCATGTTAACCCTTTACACACTGGCCCTTGTTAACCCTTTACACACTGAACCGTGTTAACCCTTTACACACTGGCCCGTGTTAACCCTTTTACACACTGACCCGTGTTAACCCTTTACACACTGGCCCAGGTTAACCCTTTACACACTGGCCCAGGTTAACCCTTTACACACAGGCCCAGGTTAACCCTTTACACACTGACCCATGTTAACCCTTTACACACTGGCCCGTGTTAACCCTTTACACACTGGCCCGTGTTAACCCTTTACACACTGGCCCAGGTTAACCCTTTACACACTGGCACAGGTTAACCTTTTACACACTGGCCCGTGTTAACCTTTTACACACTGGCCCGTGTTAACCCTTTACACACTGGCCCGTGTTAACCCTTTACACACTGGCCCGTTTTAACCCTTTACACACTGGCCCAGGTTAACCCTTTACACACTGGCCCGTGTTAACCCTTTACACACTGGCCCAGGTTAACCCTTTACACACTGGCCTGTATTACCCCTTTACACACTGGCCCAGGTTAACCCTTTACACACTGGCCCGTGTTAACCCTTTACACACTGGCCCAGGTTAACCCTTTACACACTGGCCGGTGTTAACCCTTTACACACTGGCCCGTGTTAACCCTTTACACACTGGCCCGTGTTAACCCTTTACACACTGGCCTGTAATAACCCTTTACACACTGGCCCAGGTTAACCCTTTACACACTGGCCCGTGTTAACCCTTTACACACTGGCCCAGGTTAACCCTTTACACACTTGTCCGGTGTTAACCCTTTACACACTGGCCCGTGTTAACCCTTTACACACTGGCCTGTGTTAACCATTTACACACTGGCCCGTGTTAACCCTTTACACACTGGCATGTGTTAACCCTTTACACTCTGGCCCAGGTTAACCCTTTACACACTGACCCGTGTTAACCCTTTACACACTGACCCGTGTTAACCCTGTACACACTGGCCCGTGTTAACCCTGTACACACTGGCCCGTATTACCCCTTTACACACTGGCCCGTGTTAACCCTTTACACACTTGCCCGTGTTAACCCTTTACACACTAACCCGTGCTAACCCTTTACACACTGGCCCGTGTTAACCCTTTACACACTAACCCGTGTTAACCCTTTACACACTGGCCCGTGTTAACCCTTTACACACTGGCCCAGGTTAACCCTTTACACACTGGCCCAGGTTAACCCTTTACACACTGACCCGTGTTAACCCTGTACACACTGGCACGTGTTAACCCTGTACACACTGGCCTGTATTACCCCTTTACACACTGGCCTGTGTTAACCCTTTACACACTGGCCCATGTTAACCCTTTACACACTGGCCCGTGTTAACCCTTTACACACTGAACCGTGTTAACCCTTTACACACTGGCCCGTGTTAACCCTTTACACACTGACCCGTGTTAACCCTTTACACACTGGCCCAGGTTAACCCTTTACACACTGGCCCAGGTTAACCCTTTACACACTGGCCCAGGTTAACCCTTTACACACTGACCCGTGTTAACCCTTTACACACTGGCCCGTGTTAACCCTTTACACACTGGCCCGTGTTAACCCTTTACACACTGGCCCGTGTTAACCCTTTACACACTGGCCCGTTTTAACCCTTTACACACTGGCCCAGGTTAACCCTTTACACACTGGCCCGTGTTAACCCTTTACACACTGGCCCAGGTTAACCCTTTACACACTGGCCTGTATTACCCCTTTACACACTGGCCCAGGTTAACCCTTTACACACTGGCCCGTGTTAACCCTTTACACACTGGCCGGTGTTAACCCTTTACACACTGGCCCGTGTTAACCCTTTACACACTGGCCCGTGTTAACCCTTTACACACTGGCCCGTGTTAACCCTTTACACACTGGCCCGTGTTAACCCTTTACACACTGGCATGTGTTAACCCTTTACACTCTGGCCCAGGTTAACCCTTTACACACTGACCCGTGTTAACCCTTTACACACTGACCCGTGTTAACCCTGTACACACTGGCCCGTGTTAACCCTGTACACACTGGCCCGTATTACCCCTTTACACACTGGCCCGTGTTAACCCTTTACACACTGGCCCGTGTTAACCCTTTACACACTAACCCGTGTTAACCCTTTACACACTGGCCCGTGTTAACCCTTTACACACTAACCCGTGTTAACCCTTTACACACTGGCCCGTGTTAACCCTTTACACACTGGCCCGTGTTAACCCTGTACACACTGGCCCAGTTTAACCCTTTACACACTGGCCCGTGTTAACCCTTTACACACTGGCCCGTGTTAACCCTTTACACACTGACCCGTGTTAACCCTTTACACACTGGCCCGTGTTAACCCTTTACACACTGGCCCGTGTTAACCCTTTACACACTGGCCCAGGTTAACCCTTTACACACTGACCCGTGTTAACCCTTTACACACTGACCCAGGTTAACCCTTTACGCACTGACCCGTGTTAACCCTGTACACACTGGCCCAGGTTAACCCTTTACACACTGGCCCAGGTTAACCCTTTACACACTGGCCCAGGTTAACCCTTTACACACTGGCCCAGGTTAACCCTGTACACACTGGCCTAGGTTAACCCTTTACACACTGGCCCAGGTTAACCCTTTACACACTGACCCGTGTTAACCCTTTACACACTGGCCCAGGTCAACCCTTTACACACTGGCCCAGGTTAACCCTTTACACACTGGCCCAGGTTAACCCTTTACACACTGGCCCATGTTAACCCTTTACACACTGACCCAGGTTAACCCTTTACACACTGGCCCAGGTTAACCCTTTACACACTGGCCCAGGTTAACCCTTTACACACTGACCCGTGTTAACCCTTTACACACTGACCCGTGTTAACCCTTTACACACTGACCCGTGTTAACCCTTTACACACTGACCCGTGTTAACCCTTTACACACTGGCCCAGGTTAACCCTTTACACACTGACCCGTGTTAACCCTTTACACACTGGCCCGTGTTAACCCTTTACACACTGGCCCGTGTTAACCCTTTACACGCTTTAAGAGAGAGCGCTGTAATAAAGGCCGGCGTGTGGATAAACCACTATGTTCTATTGGCTAATGTGCAATCAATGAAGAATAAACTGAACGAGATTCGTTCAAGACTATCCTATCAATGTGATCTGAATAACTGTTTCTAGTGTTGAAAGTTTCCAAGACATCAAGTGGTCTCGATTATTGGTAATTTGAAAAAATATGGAACTACCTAGAATTTGCCTAGAGCTGTCCATCCAACCAAACTGAGCAACCGGGCAAGTAGGACCCAATTACCACTCTGACAGAACTACATAGTTCCTTGGCTGAGATGGGAGAACCAGAATGACAACAGTCTCTGCACTTCATCAATCTGGGCTTTATTGGAGAGTGGCCAGACAGAAGCCACTCCTGAGAAAAAGGCACATGGCAGCACGCCTGGAGTTTGCTAAAAGGCATGTGAAAGGCATGTGAAAGAGAGCATAAGGCAAAAGATTCTGTAGTCTGATGAGACAAAAATGTAACTCTTTGGCCTGAATGCAAAGAAAACCAGGTATATATTGTTACCTGTGTAACACCACCCCTGCCGTGAAGCTTGGTGGTGGCAGCATCATGCTACCACCAAGCATCATGCTATAGTCTCTGCTGCTTTACAGCGGCAGCAGCTGGTGTGCAGTATCTAATATTGAGAAAGTCTCAAGGTTCTGCTTGCCTGAGTTAGAATGTATTGTGAAAAACTGTAGAACATTCTATTTACCGAGACAGTTTTCATCTATATGTTTCGTAGCTATCTATTTACTATCACAAACTGATGCTGACACTAAGACTGCACTCAACCAGCTGTATAAGCAAACAAGAAAATGGTCACCCAAAGGTGCCACTACAAGTGGCTTTAGAAGCTTCTGATAGACTAATTGACATAATTTGAGTAAATTGGAGGTGTACCTGTGGTTGTATTTCAAGGCCTACCTTCAAACACAGTGCCTCTTTGCTTGACATCATGGGAAAATCAAAAGAGATCAGCC
>NC_092175.1:38050383-38060383 GCF_045791955.1 Oncorhynchus clarkii lewisi | reverse complement strand
AAGGTGAATTAATCTCCTTGTGTCTGGTGGAAAGCAGACTGAACCAGGTTTTCCTCAAGGATTTTGCTTCCATTCTGTTTATTTTTTTATCCTGAAAAACTCCTCAGTCCATAACGGTTACATGCATACCCATATCATGATGCAGCAACCACTACAGTATGTTGAACATATGTAAAGTGGTACTCAGTAATGTGTTCTATTGGATTTGCCCCAAACATAACACTTTGCTTTCAGAACAAAAAGTTGAATTGCTTTGCCACATTTTTTGCAGTATTACTTTAATGCCTTGTTGCAGACAGGATGCATGTTTTGGAATATTTATATTCTGTAAAGGCTTCCTTCTTTTCACTCTGTCAATTAGGTTAGTATTGTGGAGTAACTACAATGTTGTTGATCCATCCTCAGTTTTATCCTATCACAGCCATTAAACTCTGTAACTGTTTTAAAGTCACCATTGGCCTCATGGTGAAATCCTTGAATGGTTTCCTTCCTCTCCGGCAACTGAGTTAGGAAGGATGCCTGTATCTAGTGACTGGGTGTTTGATACACCATCCAAAGTGTAATGAATAACTTCACCATGCTCACATGGATATTCAATGTCTGCTTTTTTCTTTTTACCCATCTATTGAAGTGTGCACTTATTTGCGAGGCATTGGAAAACCTCCCTGGTCTTTGTGGTTCAATCTGTGTTTGAAATTCAATGCTCGACGAGGGGACCTTACAGATAATTGTATGTGTGGGTTACAGAGATGAGGTAGTCATTCAAAAATGATGTTTAAACACTATTATTGCACAAAGAGTGAGTCCATGCAACTTATTATTTTACTTGTTAGGCAAATGTTTACTTCTGAACTTATTCAGACTTGCCATAACAAAGGGGTTGAATACTTATTGAATCAAGACATTTCAGCTTTTCATTTTCTATTAATTCGTAAAAATGTCAAAAAAAACATAATTCCACATTGACATTATGAGGTATTGTGTTTTGGCCAGTGACAAGACATCTCAATTCTATCCAATTTAAATTCAGGCTGTAACTGTTACGGTGCGTGAATGAGGACCCAAAAGCGAATCAACTTAAACAGAGCTTCTTTAATTACCAAACATAGGTAGGCTCAGATGGACCGGCAGATTCCGACAGGACAGGACAAGGTTACAGCAAACATGACGACAGTCTGGTTCAGGCATGAATGACACAAACAAACAAGAATCCGACAAGGACAGGAGCAGAAACAGAGAGAGATATAGGGACCTAATCAGAGGGAAAAAGGGAACAGGTGGGGAACGGGGTGAATGGGTAGTTAGAGGAGACAAGGGACAGCTGGGGGAAAGCGGGGGAGAAAAGGTAACCTAACACGACCAGCAGAGGGAGACAGGGTGAAGGGAAAGGACAGAGACAAGACAACATGACAGTACATGACAGTACCCCCCCACTCACCGAGCGCCTCCTGGCGCACTCGAGGAGGAAACCTGGCGGCAACGGAGGAAATCATCAATCAGCGCACGGTCCAGCACGTCCCGAGAGGGAACCCAACTCCTCTCCTCAGGACCGTACCCCTCCCAGTCAACTAGGTACTGATGACCACGGCCCCGAGGACGCATGTCCAAGATTTTACGGACCCTGTAGATAGGTGCGCCCTCGACAAGGATGGGGGGGGGGGGGGGGGGGAAGACGAGCGGGGGCGCGAAGAACGGGCTTAACACAGGAGACATGGAAGACCGGGTGGACGCGACGAAGATATCGCGGAAGAAGAAGTCGCACTGCGACAGGATTAATGACCTGAGAGATACGGAATGGACCAATGAACCGCGGGGTCAACTTGCGAGAAGCCGTCTTAAGGGGAAGGTTCTGAGTGGAGAGCCAAACTCTCTGACCGCGACAATATCTAGGGCTCTTAGTTCTACGCTTATTAGCAGCTCTCACAGTCTGCGCCCTATAACGGCAAAGTGCAGACCTGACCCTCTTCCAGGTGCGCTCGCAACGTTGGACAAAAGCCTGAGCGGAGGGGACGCTGGACTCGGCGAACTGAGATGAGAACAACGGAGGCTGGTACCCGAGGCTACTCTGAAAAGGAGATAGCCCGGTCGCAGACGAAGGAAGCGAGTTGTGGGCGTATTCTGCCCAGGGGAGCTGTTCTGACCAAGACGCAGGGTTGCGAAAAGAAAGACTGCGTAAGATGCGACCAATAGTCTGATTGGCCCGTTCTGCTTGACCGTTAGACTGGGGGTGAAAGCCGGAAGAGAGACTGACGGAAGCCCCAATCAAACGGCAAAACTCCCTCCAAAATTGAGACGTGAATTGCGGACCTCTGTCCGAAACGACATCTGACGGAAGGCCATGAATTCTGAAAACATTCTCGATGATGATTTGTGCCGTCTCTTTAGCAGAAGGAAGCTTAGCAAGGGGAATGAAATGAGCCGCCTTAGAGAACCTATCGACAACCGTAAGAATAACAGTCTTCCCCGCTGACGACGGCAGTCCGGTGACAAAATCTAAGGCGATGTGAGACCACGGTCGAGAGGGAATAGGAAGCGGCCTGAGACGGCCGGCAGGAGGAGAGTTACCGGACTTAGTCTGCGCGCAGACCGAACAAGCAGCCACGAAACGACGCGTGTCATGCTCCCGGGTGGGCCACCAGAAACGCTGGCGAATGGAAGCAAGCGTACCCCGAACGCCAGGGTGGCCGGCTAACTTGGCAGAGTGAGCCCACTGAAGAACGGCCAGACGAGTAGGAACGGGAACGAAAAGAAGGTTCCTAGGACAAGCGCGCGGCGACGGAGTTTGAGTGAGTGCTTGCTTTACCTGCCTCTCAATTCCCCAGACAGTCAACCCGACAACACGCCCCTCAGGGAGAATCCCCTCGGGGTCAGTGGAGGCTACTGAAGAACTGAAGAGACGAGACAAAGCATCAGGCTTGGTGTTCTTAGAGCCCGGACGATAAGAAATCACGAACTCGAAACGAGCGAAAAACAGCGCCCAACGCGCCTGACGCGCATTAAGTCGTTTGGCAGAACGGATGTACTCAAGGTTCCTATGGTCAGTCCAAACGACAAAAGGAACGGTCGCCCCCTCCAACCACTGTCGCCATTCGCCTAGGGCTAACCGGATGGCGAGCAGTTCGCGGTTACCCACATCATAGTTACGTTCCGACGGCGACAGGCGATGAGAAAAATACGCGCATGGGTGGACCTTGTCGTCAGAGAGGGAGCGCTGAGAAAGGATGGCTCCCACTCCCACCTCTGACGCGTCAACCTCGACAACGAACTGTCTAGAGACGTCAGGTGTAACAAGGATAGGAGCGGATGTAAAACGATTCTTGAGGAGATCAAAAGCTCCCTGGGCGGAAACGGACCACTTAAAGCACGTCTTGACAGAAGTAAGGGCTGTGAGAGGAGCTGCCACCTGACCGAAATTACGGAAGAAACGACGATAGAAGTTCGCGAAGCCGAGAAAGCGCTGCAGCTCGACGCGTGACTTAGGGACGGGCCAATCAATGACAGCTTGGACCTTAGCGGGATCCATCTTAATGCCTTCAGCGGAAATAACAGAACCGAGAAATGTGACGGAGGAGGCATGAAAAGTGCACTTCTCAGCCTTCACAAAAAGACAATTCTCTAAAAGGGGCTGGAGGACACGTCGAACGTGCTGAACATGAATTTGGAGTGACGGTGAAAAAATCAGGATATCGTCAAGGTAAACGAAAACAAAGATGTTCAGCATGTCTCTCAGGACATCATTGACTAATGCCTGAAAGACAGCTGGAGCGTTAGCGAGGCCGAAAGGAAGAACCCGGTATTCAAAGTGCCCTAACGGAGTGTTAAACGCCGTCTTCCACTCGTCCCCCTCCCTGATGCGCACGAGATGGTAAGCGTTACGAAGGTCCAACTTAGTGAAAAACCTGGCTCCCTGCAGGATCTCGAAGGCTGAAGACATAAGAGGAAGCGGATAACGATTCTTCACTGTTATGTCATTCAGCCCTCGATAATCTATGCAGGGGCGCAGAGACCCGTCCTTCTTCTTGACAAAAAAAAACCCCGCTCCGGCGGGAGAGGAGGAGGGGACTATGGTACCGGCGTCAAGAGCTACAGACAAATAATCTTCGAGAGCCTTACGTTCGGGAGCCGACAGAGAGTATAGTCTACCCCGGGGGGGGGTGGTTCCCGGAAGGAGATCAATACTACAATCATACGACCGGTGTGGAGGAAGAGAGGTGGCCCTGGACCGACTGAACACCGTGCGCAGATCGTGATATTCCTCCGGCACCCCTGTCAAATCACCAGGCTCCTCCTGTGAAGAAGAGACAGAGGAAACAGGAGGGATAGCAGACATTAAACATTTCACATGACAAGAGACGTTCCAGGAGAGGATAGAATTACTAGACCAATTAATGGAAGGATTATGACAAACTAGCCAGGGATGGCCCAAAACAACAGGTGTAAAAGGTGAACGAAAAATTAAAAAAGAAATGGTTTCACTATGATTACCAGAAACAGTGAGGGTTAAAGGTAGCGTCTCACGCTGAATCCTGGGGAGAGGACTACCATCCAGGGCGAACAAGGCCGTGGGCTCCTTTAACTGTCTGAGAGGAATGTCATGTTCCCGAGCCCAGGTCTCGTCCATAAAACAGCCCTCCGCCCCAGAGTCTATTAAGGCACTGCAGGAAGCTGACGAACCGGTCCAGCGTAGATGGACCGACAAGGTAGTGCAGGATCTTGAAGGAGAGACAGGAGTAGTAGCGCTCACCAGTAGCCCTCCGCTTACTGACGAGCTCTGGCCTTTTACTGGACATGAAGTGACAAAATGACCAGCGGAACCGCAATAGAGACAGAGGCGGTTGGTGATTCTCCGTTCCCTCTCCTCAGTCGAGATGCGGATACCTCCCAGCTGCATGGACTCAGCACCCGAGCCGGCAGAGGAAGATGGTAGTGATGCGGAGAGGGAGGCGACGGAGAGCGCGAGCTCCTTTCCACGAGCTCGGTGACGAAGATCAACCCGTCGCTCAATGCGAATAGCGAGTTCAATCAAGGAATCCACGCTGGAAGGAACCTCCCGGGAGAGAATCTCATCCTTTACCTCTGCGCGGAAACCCTCCAGAAGACGAGCGAGCAAGGCCGGCTCGTTCCAGCCACTGGAGACAGCAAGAGTGCGAAACTCAATAGAGTAGTCTGTTATGGATCGATTGCCTTGACATAGGGAAGACAGGGCCCTGGAAGCCTCCTCCCCAAAAACAGATCGATCAAAAACCCGTATCATCTCCTCCTTAAAGTCTTGATACTGGTTAGTACACTCAGCCCTTGCCTCCCAGATTGCCGTGCCCCACTCACGAGCCCGTCCAATAAGGAGAGATATGACGTAGGCGACACGAGCAGTGCTCCTGGAGTAAGTGTTGGGCTGGAGAGAAAACACAATATCACACTGGGTGAGGAACGAGCGGCATTCAGTGGGCTCCCCAGAGTAACACGGCGGGTTATTGATTCTGGGCTCCGGAGATTCGAAAGCCCTGGAAGTGGCCGGTGGATCGAGGCGGAGATGGTGAACCTGTTCTGTGAGGTTGGAGACTTGGGTGGCCAGGGTCTCAACGGCATGTCGAGCAGCAGACAATTCCTGCTTGTGTCTGCCTAGCATCGCTCCCTGGATCTCGACGGCTGAGTGGAGAGGATCCGAAGTCGCTGGGTCCATTCTTGGTCGGATTCTTCTGTTACGGTGCGTGAATGAGGACCCAAAAGCGAATCAACTTAAACAGAGCTTCTTTAATTACCAAACATAGGTAGGCTCAGATGGACCGGCAGATTCCGACAGGACAGGACAAGGTTACAGCAAACATGACGACAGTCTGGTTCAGGCATGAATGACACAAACAAACAAGAATCCGACAAGGACAGGAGCAGAAACAGAGAGAGATATAGGGACCTAATCAGAGGGAAAAAGGGAACAGGTGGGGAACGGGGTGAATGGGTAGTTAGAGGAGACAAGGGACAGCTGGGGGAAGCGGGGGAGAAAAGGTAACCTAACACGACCAGCAGAGGGAGACAGGGTGAAGGGAAAGGACAGAGACAAGACAACATGACAGTACATGACAGTAACACAACAACATGTGGAAGAAGGTAGTGGGTGTGAATACTTTCTGAAACCGCTGTATACAGTGCTGGTTTATATTGTCTTTGTCTACAAACATTGGAGTAAAACAAGTTAATATTTTGGATTCTGTTGGGGTACGACAGTTGAACTTAGGTCATGAGGCATTTATAAATTATATTCTTCAAGAATCAATGACTACATATCATACATGTATAAGTCCAAAAATGGATGTGGGAACTTCTGATTGCTCCTTTAATGTAAAACTGAGTGGATTTCAAAATGCATCATTCAGGTGTTAGAAAACTGTCCTAGTCCTATTTTGCCCTATGTGCTTTGGTCAAATGTAGTGCACTATATAGGGAGTAGGCTGCCACTTGGGGACGCACAACCTACTGAATTTTGTAGTTGCTGTGTAAACAAAGTTAACAGAAAGTAAAGTAGGTTACATGGAGATTATGGTGGAACTGGAAATGTAAACAATGCTAGTTTTCAGTGTTCTTCTTCTCCTTGTTGTTTATATTGGCTGTAGAGTGGGACAGAGGGCTGAGCTTATCTTAGCTGGAATGCTAGTGAATAAAAGGAATTCTGTAACATTTTATCTTATTGTACTCTCTCAACTGGTATTTACCATACCAGTTATTTACTATGTTAACAAACAACATGTTTCAACGAATACCAACAAATAACACCTTTATTAATGAAAAAAAAAATGAAAAACTATTTTTCGACCTTTTGTTAGGTTACAGCCTTGTTCTAAAATCATCAATCACCAATATACAGACAATACCCCATAATGGCAAATCAAAAACAGGTTATGAGAAATTTTTGCAAATCCCCCCATCGCCAAACCCCCCAGAAATATCATATTTAAATAAGGATTAAGACCCTTTACTGAGTACTTTGTTGAAGCGCCTTTGGCAGCAATTACAGCCTTGAGTCTTCATGGGTAAAATGCTACAAGCTTGGCACACCTTTAATTGGGGAGTTTCTTCTCTGCAGATCCTCTCAAGCTCTGTCAGGTTGGATGGGGAGCGTCGCTGCACAGCTATTTTCAGGTCTCCCCAGAGATGTTCGATCAGGTTCTCCCCAGAGCTGTTCGATCAGGCTCTGGCTGGGCCACTCAAGGACATTCAGAGACTTGTACCGAAGCCACTCTTGTGTTGCCTTGGCTGTGTGCTTAGAGTTGCTGTCCTGTTGGAAGGTGAACCTTCACCCCCGTCTAAGGTCCTGGGCAATCTGGAGCAGGTTTTCATCAAGGATCTCTCTGTACTTTGCTCTGTTCATCTTTGCCTTGATCCTGACTAGTCTCCCAGTCCCTGCCGCTGAAAAACATCCCCAACGCATGATGCTGCCACCACCATGCTTCACCGTGGGGATGGTGCCAGGTTTCATCCAGACTTCATGCTTGGCATTCAGGCCAAAGAGTTCATTCTTGGTTTCATCAGACCAGAGAATCTTGTTTCTCATGGTCTGAGAGTTTTTAGGTGCCTTTTGGCAAAATCCAAGCGGGCTGTCATGTGCCTTTTACTGAGGTCACCAATAAGAGTAGATTCTCTCTCTCTAACTCTCTCTCTCTCTCCCAAGATGGACCATCAGGGCCCGGGTCACCAAAAAGAACAACATCCTTCCTTGGAGCAACTTAAGGCGAGAGGGAAAATTATTCTCCTTCGAGATCGTGGACGAGAGCGTGAGTATGACCCTCCTGTGTGTGTGTGTGTCTGTGTGTGTCTGTGTCTGTCTGTCTGTCACCTTCAATGTCTCTGTATGTCAGACAACTATCTACTTTGTAGTAGTTAAAGTTTCTGCTTGAGTGACACTCTGCTGACAGTTTTGTGTGTTCATGCACGTGTGTGACAGTTTCTCAGTAAACTGTTGATTGACGCTGTGCTGACAGTGTCTCTGTGATTGACAGGGGGAGATCGGAGTAACAGCCTTCGACAAGGAAGTGGACAAGTTCTTCTCTTTACTGGAGACGGGCAAGTTGAGCCTGTCTGTATTGACGCTTACTATACCTCTGTCCTGACCGCATCTAGCTACAGAGAAGAGATACTCACACTCTGAGGTGACCTGTGATTATTGTTTTACCTTTCACAGTGAGGTGACCTGTGATTATTGTTTTACCTTTCACAGTGAGGTGACCTGTGACCATTGTTTTACCTTTCACAGTGAGGTGACCTGTGATTATTGTTTTACCTTTCACAGTGAGGTGACCTGTGATCATTGTTTTACCTTTCACAGTGAGGTGACCTGTGACCATTGTTTTACCTTTCACAGTGAGGGGACCTGTGACCATTGATTTACCTTTCACAGTGAGGTGACCTGTGACCATTGTTTTACCTTTCACAGTGAGGGGACCTGTGATTATTGTTTTACCTTTCACAGTGAGGTGACCTGTGATCATTTTCCTACCTTTCACAGTGAGGTGACCTGTGATTATTGTTTTACCTTTCACAGTGAGTTGACCTGTGATCATTGTCTTACCTTTCACAGTGAGGTGACCTGTGATTATTGTTTTACCTTTCACAGTGAGTTGACCTGTGATCATTTTCTTACCTTTCACAGTGAGGTGACCTGTGATTGTTGTTTCACCTTTCACAGTGAGGTGACCTGTGATCATTGTTTTACATTTCACAGTGAGTTGACCTGTGATCATTGTCCTACCTTTCACAGTGACCCCCACTGGAACAGTATATACAGCTGATGTACCACAGTTGGGGTCAATTCCATTTAAATTCAGAAAGTAAAACAAATTTCAATTCTAAATATTCCTAATTGAAAAGCATTGAAGTGAATTGGAATTGTAGTATTCTTCCAGAATTCACTGGAATTGAAGTAGATTTAACCCAACCCTGATATGTATTAGATTGTACTTGGCTGTTTTTGTAAAACCCATGTGCTTGTACAGCTTTCTCTTAAGTCTCTGTACATAATTCAATAATAACTCAATTAGAGTTTCCATTTGTGCCCTATTGCCCTATAAAATATAAATAAATAGATACATTTATAAATAAAATAAATGAATGTCTCTATCTGGTCTGGCATTGACAGGGATGTGTGCGGTAGCTCAATAGATGAGAATGTCAATCTGGTTTGGTCTGGTCTGGTATTGACAGGGATGTGTATGGTAGCTCATTGGATGAGAATGTCAATCTGGTTTGGTCTGGTATTGTCAGGGATGTGTGTGGTAGCTCATTGGATGAGAATGTCAATCTGGTTTGGTCTGGTCTGGTATTGACAGGGATGTGTGTGGTAGCTCATTGGATGAGAATGTCAATCTGGTTTGGTCTGGTATTGTCAGGGATGTGTGTGGTAGCTCATTGGATGAGAATGTCAATCTGGTTTGGTCTGGTATTGACAGGGATGTGATGTGTGTTCATCACATCCCATTGTTCAGACCCTTTGCTCAGTACTTTGTTGAAGCAACATTGGCAGCGATTACAGCCTTGAATCTTCTTGGGTATGATGCTACAAGCTCGGCACACCTCTATTTGTGGTGTTTCTCCCATTCTTCTCTGAAGATCCTCTCAAGCTCTGTAAGGTTGGATGGGGAGCGATGCTGCACAGTTATTTTCAGGTCTCTCCAGAGATGTTTGATTGGGTTCAAGTCCGGGCTCTATCTGGGACACTCAAGGACATTCAGACTTATTCCAAAGGAACTCCTGCATTGTCTTGGCTGTGTGCTTAGGGTTGTTTTCCTGTTGGAAGGTGAAACTTCGCTCCAGTCTGAGGTCCTGAGCACTCTGGGGCAGGTTTTCATCAAGGATCTCTCTGTACTTTGCTCTGTTCATCTTTGCTCATTCCTGACTAGTCTCCCAGTCACTGTTGCTGAAAAACATCCCCACAGCATGATGCTGCCACCACCATGCTTCACTGTAGGGATGGTATAAGGTTTCCTCCAGAAGTGACACTTGGCATTCAGGC
>NC_092175.1:38007883-38045383 GCF_045791955.1 Oncorhynchus clarkii lewisi | reverse complement strand
GTTTGGTTGGTTGGTTGGGATGGGTTTGGTAGGTTGGGTTGGGATGGGATGGGTTTGGTGGGTTGGGTTTGGTTTGGTTTGGTAGGTTGGGATGGGTTTGGTAGGTTGGGTTGGGATGGGTTTGGTTGGTTGGGTTGGGATGGGTTTGGTAGGATGGGATGGGGTGGGTTTGGTGGGTTGGGTTTGGTTTGGTAGGTTGGGATGGGTTTGGTAGGTTGGGTATGGATGGGTTTTATTGGTTGGGTTGTGATGGGTTTGGTAGGTTGGGTTGGGATGGGATGAGTTTGGTGTGATGGGTTTGGTTTGGTAGGTTGGGATGGGATGGGTTTGGTAGGTTGGGATGGGTTTGGTTGGTTGGGTTGGGATGGGTTTGGTAGGTTGGGTTGGGATGGGATGAGTTTGTTGTGATGGGTTTGGTTTGGTAGGTTGGGTCGGGATGGGTTTGGTAGGTTGGGATGGGATGGGTTTGGTTTGGTAGGTTGTGTTGGGATGGGTTTGGTATGTTTGGTTGTGTTTGGTTGGTTGTGTTGGGATGGGTTGTTTGGGTTGGTTGGCTGGGTTGTGTTGGTTTGGGTGGGTTCAGTTAGTTAAGGGTTGGGTTGGTTTGGGTGGGTTCAGTTAGTTATGGGTTGGGTTGGTTTGGTTGGGTTCAGTTAGTTATGGGTTGGGTTGGTTTGGGTGGGTTCAGTTAGTTATGGGTCGGGTTGGTTTGGGTGGGTTCAGTTAGTTATGGGTTGGGTTTGTTTGGGTGGGTTCAGTTAGTTATGGGTTGGGTTGGTTTGGGTGGGTTCAGTTAGTTATGGGTCGGGTTGGTTTGGGTGGGTTCAGTTAGTTATGGGTTGGGTTTGTTTGGGTGGGTTCAGTTAGTTATGGGTTGGGTTGGTTTGGGTGGGTTCAGTTAGTTATGGGTTGGGTTGGTTTGGGTGGGTTCAGTTAGTTATGGGTTGGGTTTGTTTGGGGTATGTTTGTATTTGTATTTATTATGGATCCCCATTAGTTCCTGCCAAAGCAGCAGCTACTCTTCCTGGGGTTTATTATGGATCCCCATTAGTTCCTGCCAAAGAAGCAGCTACTCTTCCTGGGGTTTATTATGGATCCCCATTAGTTCCTGCCAAAGCAGCAGCTACTCTTCCTGGGGTCCAGCAAAGATTAAGACAGTAATATACAGTTAAACATTAAAATACATTTTACAACAGATTTCACAACACATTAAGTGTGTGTCCTCAGGCCACCACTCTACTACTACTCACAGTCCAGGTGTACGTGGTGTGTGTCTGTATAGTGTGTATGTTGTGTATGTATTGTGTATAATGTGTGCGTATAGTGTGTATACTGTATTGTGTGTTTATAGTGTGTACAAGATGTGTGTATAATGTGTATGTTATGTGTGTGTGTTATGTGTGTTTGTATTTCTTTGTACCTGTGTGTGTATACTGCATTGTGTGTTTATAGTGTGTACAGGCTGTGTGTATAGTGTGTATGTTATGTGTTTGTGTGTGTGTTATGTGTGTTTGTATTTTTTTATTTGTACCTGTGTGTGTGTATAGTGTGTGTGTTGTGTGTGTGTGCATACTGTATTGTGTGTTTATAGTGTGTACAGGCTGTGTGTGTGTGTAGTGTGTATGTTGTGTGTGTGTTATGTGTGTTTGTATTTCTTCGTACCTGTGTGTGTGTGTATACTGTAGTATGTGTTTATAGTGTGTACAGGCTGTGTGTACAGGCTGTGTGTATAGTGTGTGTGTATGTTATGTGTGTGTTTGTATTTCTTTGTTTGTACCTGTGTGTGTGTGTAGTGTGTATGTTGTGTGTGTGTTATTTGTGTATGAAGTCACTACTTTTTCTGGAGGTTTAATTGGAGCTTCAACACACTTGGGTTGGGATGGGTTTGGTAGGTTGGGTTGTGTTGTGTTGTGTTGTGTTGGGTTGGGTTGGGATAGGATAGGTTTTGTAGGTTGGGTTGTGTTGTGTTGGGATGGGATGGGTTTGGTGGGATGGGATGGTTTTGGTAGGTTGGGTTGTGTTGGGATGGGATGGGTTTGGTAGGTTGGTAGGTTGGGATGTGTTGGGATGGGTTTGGTAGGTTGGGTTGGGATGGGATGGGTTTGGTAGGTTGTGTTGGGATGGGTTTGGTAGGTTGGGTTGTGTTGGGATGGGATGGGTTTGGTAGGTTGGTAGGTTGGGTTGTGTTGGGATGGGTTTGGTAGGTTGGTAGGTTGGAATGTGTTGGGATGGGTTTGGTAGGTTGGTAGGTTGGGTTGTGTTGTGTTGGGATGGGATGGGTTTGGTAGGTTGGTAGGTTGTAATGTGTTGGGATGGGTTTGGTAGGTTGGGTTGGGATGGGATGGGATGGGATGGGTTTGGTAGGTTGTGTTGGGATGGGTTTGGTAGGTTGTGTTGGGATGGGTTTGGTAGGTTGGGTTGTGTTGGGATGGGTTTGGTAGGTTGGTAGGTTGTTGGGTTGTGTTGGGTCAACTGGGTTTGGTTGGTTTGGGATGGGGTTGAGGAGTGGTTAAGGGACTGAACAAAAATATAAATGCAACATGTAAAGTGTTGGTCCCATGTTTCATAAGCTGAAGCTATTCTCTCTCCCTGTCTCTCTCTCTCTCGCTCTCTCTCTCCCTCTCATTCTCCCCTCTCTCCTTCCCCCCTCATTCTCCCTCCCCAACTCTTCCCCTGCTCTCTCTCCCCTATGTTCTCCCTCCCTCTCTCCCATCCTCTCTCCCTTCTCTCTCTGCCTCCCCTCTTCCTCCCCTCTCCTCTCTCTCCTTGGTAGTTAATTGTGGATTAACAGTGTGTAATGAGAGCTGTCAGCCTGTTCCCGTGGCGATAATGGAGTTCAAAGGTGGATGACATCATATCAACCATAATGGAATTACACACACACATACACACACACATATTAGAGCGCGAGAAAGGGGAGAGAGGAGGGAGGAGCGAGAGGAAGAAGTAAGGGAGAGAGAGATGTGGAGAAAGAATACTAAGGCGAGGGGGAGAGAGAGATAGGGGGGAAGGAGAATATCTTTGTAATTAGGAAATTACAGTACCACCAAGACCAGTAGAAAGGTCTGACTAATATCTCTGTCTCTGTCTCTCTCTGTCTATGTCTGTCTCTCTCCCTCTCTCTGCCTCTCTCTCTCCACCCTCTCTCTCTCTGTTTCTCTCTTTGTTTCTCTCTCTCTCTGTTTCTCTCTCTCTGTCTGTCTCTGTTTCTCTGTCTGTCCCCCCCCCTCTCTCCCCCTCTTTTCCTTTCTCTCTCTGCCTCTCTCTCTCTCTCCACCCTCTCTCTCTCTGTTTCTCTCTCTGTTTCTCTCTCTGTTTCTCTCTCTGTTTCTCTCTCTCTCTCTCTCTGTTTCTCTCTCTCTCTCTCTCTCTCTCTCTCTCTCTCTCTCTCTCTCTCTCTCTCTCTCTGTGTTTCTCTCTCTCTGTCTGTCTCTGTCTCTCTGTCTGTCTCCCCCCCTCTCTCCCCCTCTTTCCCTTTGTCTCTCTCCCCCTATAGATGTAATAGGAGTGTGTAGGAGTGTGGATGATCTGAGTAGCTTCACCGCTAAGACAGGTAGACAGGAGTATAAAAGAGACATTCACCTGGTGGATACCAGTGGCAAGGCGGTCACAGTCACACTGTGGGGCGAGCAGGTAAGACCATACACACACAAGGAGTACAAACACAAACCCTAACACACACACACACTAACGCACATGCTAACACATACACACACAAGCACACACAAGGAGTACACACACAGACACACAATAGCACACACACACACACACAAGGAGTACACACACAGACACACACAGGCACACACACACACACACGGTAACACACATGTACACACACCCAAGGAGTACACACATAGACACACAAACACTAACACACGCACAAGGAGTACACACACAGACACACATTAGCACACACACACACACAAGAAGTACACACGCACACAAGGAGTACACACACAGACACACACTAGCACACACACACACAAGGAGTACACACACACACGTAACACACACAGTATACATATGCACATACACTCAAGTGGCAAGATGTTACAGTCACACTGTCTCTGTCTCCTGGGATGGATCTGCCGTTAAACACAAAATTATGCAGAGTATGAGGTAATTCATCTCTGTCTGTCTGTCTGTCTGTCTGTCTGTCTGTCTGTCTGTCTGTCTGTCTGTTATGGGGTGTTTATTCGGTTTTCTGAGATGTAAAATCAGATTTGATCAATTGAACCACTCAACTTTCAGAAATTCAAAGGAGTCTCAGATTGCACCCAGAATGTAAAAATATCTGGAAGGTACATGTGTGTGTGTGTATACATGGGTGTGTGTGTGTGTGTATACATGGGTGTGTGTGGGTACGTGCCTGTGTGTACGCTCTTGCTCATGTGTGTGTGTTATTGCGTTGTTCTTCAGCCTCTCTCTCCTCTCTCTCCTCTCTCTCCAGGCAGAGATGTTTGATGGTTCAGTCCAGCCTATAGTAGCTGTTAAAAGAGCTCGCCTGTCAGACTTTGGAGGCCAGTCTGTCTCTGCGATCTTCAGCTCCGCTGTCATGGTCAACCCTGACATACCTGAGGCTCATGGGCTGAGGAGATGGTGAGTGACGACACGTAGGCTCATAGAGATGCACACAAATTCATGAAGATACATGCTTGCACACTCACACAAATTCATGAAGATACATGCTTGCACACTCACACATATTCATGAAGATACATGCTTGCACACTCACACATATTCTTAGAAAACATAAAATAGACACACTGAAATTCCTGTATTATAGTCCCATCTGTCACGTGCAGAAGAGAGATTGACTTTAAATAAAAAAAAATTAAAAAACTTTATTGATCTTGGCAAGTCAGTTAAAGAACAAATTCTTATTTACAAGGACAGCCTACACCGATCAAACCTGGACGACGCTGGGCCAATTGTGCACCGCCCTCTGGGACTCCTAATCACAGCCGGTTGTGATACAGCCCATGATTGAACCAGGGTCTGTAGTGATGCCTCAAGCACTGAGATGCTGTGCCACTTGGGAGCCTCATAATACTGGTACTCAGTCAGAATGAAGAGAGAGATTTTTTATTTCACTCTTGTTTATTTCACTTAGCAATTTAAACATACACTGAGTTTACAAAACATTAAGAACACCTGCTCTTTCCATGACATAGACTAACCAGGTCAACTTGACACAACTGTGGGAAGAATTGGAGTCAAAATGGGCCAGCATCCCTGTGAAACGCTTTGGACACCTTGTAGAGTTCATCCCGCTGACGAATTGAGGCTGTTCTGAGGGCAAAGGAGGGTGCAACTCAATATTGGTTGTGGAAAGGTACTGTTTTGTGTAGCACAGAGAATTTTTGACCAACCTTAGCTTGGTGATGCTGTCTTTGTCCTTTATTCAGGGAAACAGGAGTCTCATAAAATGTCCGTGTCCAGTTGCAGGGGGTCAGTTTGAATTTAGAAAATGCTCCTTGATTAAAAAAATAATTATTTTCTACATGAATGTAAACCCATCATCTTGTCTATTTCAAGTCTTCGCTCATTCTCTCTCATGGAGAGAGAGAGAGAGAGAATTCATTTCGGCCTAACTGTGTTTCACAAATAGTGTTGTACATCAGCCGGGGTTCCCGTGGCGATGCAGTGCATTATGGGATTGTTTGGGCCTAGCGGCGAGGCTGAGTTGTTGCATAATGTAACAGATAACTCTTAATGAATGTAAACTTAATGAATATTTGAGTCACTGATTAGATACAGCGTTACTGGGCTACAATAACACTGACAAGAGGGTAGATGGATAACGATATGGGTGGGTGGATGGATGGATAGACAGAATAACTGACCAGACAAACAGGTCCCATGTAAGTTCAGTTGGTAGAGCGTGGCGTTTGCAAGGTTCGATCCCCACGGGAATTATGAAAAAATGTGTGCACTCACTACTGAAAGTCGCTGTGGATAGGAGTGTCTGCCAAATGACTAAAATGTAAATGTGCATAGATGAACACACAGATCAAATAACATTTTATTTGTCACATGCGTCGAGTATAACAGGTGTAGCCCTTACCGACAATGCTGTTGAAGAAATAGACTTATTTACAAAATAAACTAAAGTAAAAAATACAATTAAAAAGCAACAAAATAAGGGCCTCCCGGGTGTCGCATAGCTGTGCCACCAGAGACCCTGGGTTCGAGCCCAGGCTCTGTCGCAGCCGGCTGCGACCGGGAGGTCCATTGGGCGACGTACAATTGGCCTAGCATCGTCCGGGTTAGGGAATCGCGCACTAGCGACTCCTGTGGCGTGCCGGGCGCAGTGCGCATTGACCAGGTCGTTAAGTGTACGGTGTTTCCTCCGACACATTGGTGCGGCTGGCTTCCGGGTTGGATGCGCTCTGTGTTAAGAAGCAGTGCAGCTTTTTTTTAAGTTACACAATAAAATAACATTAACAAGGCTATATACAGGGGTACCGGTACCGAGTCAATGTGCGGTGGTACAGGTTAGTCGAGGTCATTTGTACATGTAGGTAAGGGTAGTGTCATGAACAAAGATATGATCAAGAGCCTCACGTATAGTATATTGTTTGGTCATTGTGCTGCCACAGAATGAATTGTGAGCAAGGCCTCAAAAAAGCTTTATATACCAGAGCTGTGAGAAGTTCTATATATTATTGAAATAATGTTGCGATTGTTTGTGACCAACCTTGTGGTTCCCGTGGGGGAAAGATTCTATTGGGGAAAGGTTGCCATAGAAGCCAAGAAGGGGAGTGAGGTTTGTGTGTTTGTGTGTGTGCTCAAACACACATGCATGTGGGGGTCTGGGAGAGGAATTGTTTCCATCTGATGAATGGGCATGTGCCTGAACTCTGGAACACACTCATTCTAGTCTCACCCATTCATTTCACATGACCGGTCATACACCTCAGGTGTATAAAGTTAAAGAAAACACCCAAAATGTAATGAAAATCATCAAAATGTATTTTGTGTGGACAAATTCATGGAACATTATGACAATCAGATTAAATGAACTACATTTCCAATTTGACCAGAACACAGCAGGAGGGTTAAAACATGTTGGTATTAAAGACTTTGACAGCGAGAGGTTGAAAATGTCAGTGAAGACACTTGCCAGTTGTTCAGTGCATGCTCACAGTACACAACCTGGTATTCCGTCTGGCCCTGCGTCCTTTTGAATGTTGACCTTTTTAAAGGTCTTACTCACATCGGCTGCGAAGAGCTAAATCACACAGTGTTCCGGAACAGCTGGTGCTCTCATGCATGTTTCAGTGGTTTTTTGCCTCGAAGCGAGCATAAAACTAGTTTAGCTCATCTGGTAGGCTCGTGTCACTGGGCAGCTCTCCGTTGTGTTTTCTGTGATGGTTTGCAAGCCCTGCCACATCCGACAAGCGTCAGAGCCGGTGTAGTACGAATCGATCCTGTATTGACACTCGCCTGTTTGATGGTTCGTCAGAGGGCATATCGTGATTTCGTATAAGCTTCCGGGTTAGAGTCCCACTCCTTGAAAGCGGCAGCTCTAGCCTTTAGCTCAGTGCGGATGCTGCCTGTAATCCATGGCTTCTGGTTGGGGTATGTACGTACGGTCAGTGTAGTGATGACGTCATTGATGCACTTATTGATGAAGCTAATGACTGATGTGGTGTACTCCTCAATGCCATCGTAGGAATCCTGGAACATATTCCAGTCTGTGCTAGCAAAACAGTCCTGTAGCTTAGCATCTGCTTCATCTGACCACTTTTTTATTTATCTAGTCACTGGTGCTTCATGCTTTATTTTTTTCTGGAAAGCAGGAATCAGGAAGATTTTTTTATGGTCAGATTTGCCAAATGAAGGGTGGTCCAGAGTTTTTTTCCCTCTGGCTGCACATTTAACATGCTGATAAAAATTTGGTAAAATGGATTTAAGTTTCCCTGTATTAAAACTTCTTGATTCTACTTGAGACGCATATGTCTCAACTAGGCACCTGGAAATGCAAATGCGCTACGCTAAATGCTAAATGTACTCGTTAAAACTCAAACCTTGATCAAAATTCACAAGCAGGGTATTGAATTAAAGCTACACTCGTTGTGAACCTAGCCAACAAGTCAGATTTTTAAAATGCTTTTTGGCGAAAGCATGAGAAGCTATTATCTGATAGCATGCAACACCTCAAAATGCCTGAATGCGACGTAAACAAAGACTTTGCTTATCCGGCGCTGCACAAAACGCAGAAATAAAATATAAAACATTCATTACCTTTGACGAGCTTCTTTCTTGGCATTTATGGCTCCTATATGCCCCATAAACATCACTATTGGGTCTTTTTTTCGTTTAAATCGGTCCATATATACCCAAAATAGCTTTTTATGGAAGCTGTGTCATTCAGAAAAAAACATCGTTTTTAAACGCTGCGTCATTTTTTTAAATTAAAAAAGTTGACGATAAACTTTTACAAAACACTTCGAAATCATTTTGTAATCCAACTTTAGGTATTAGTAAACGTTTATAATCTATCAAAATGATTACAGGGCGGTATATTCAATAGCTCCTTGTCTGCAAATCAATGGCTGCCAATGTCCACATTGAAAAGATCCTGGTGGAGACCGGAAGAAACGGAATCCAGATAGTTGGATTTTCCAACAAAAAATTCAATTGAAAATGACGACAATGGCGACATCGTGTGGAATTTGTATGAATTGCATGCAGGTCGATATTAAATTTTGTCCCCTTTTAACAACCCATGAAAGTGACTTATGGAAATTATTTTTAGCTTTCAGAGAGCAGTTTTTCTTGCGTTTTTCAATGAAACACACAATCTGTTATAGTCACAGCCGTGATTTAACCAGTTTTAGAAACTTCAGAGTGTTTTCTATCCACACATACTAATCATATGCATATACTATATTCCTGGCATGAGTAGCAGGACGCTGAAAAGTTGCGCGATTTTTAACAGAATGTTCGAAAAAGGAAGGGGTAGACTTAAGAGGATTTATTAAGGTCCCCAGCTACTAGGAGCCCCGCCTCTCGGTGAGCGTTTTCTTGTTTGCTCATGGCGGAATACAGCTCAGTCAATGCTGTCTTAGTGCCTCTGACTGTGGTGGTATGTAAACAGCTACAAAGAATACAGATGAAAACTCTCTCGGTAGGTAGTGTGGTCTACAGCTTATCATTAGACCTCAGGCGAGCAATAGCTCGAGACTTCCTTAGATATCGTGCACCAGCTGTTGTAGACAGTCGCCTCTTGTCTTACCAGACGCCTCTATTCTATCCTGCTGGTACATTGTGTAACCAGCCATCTGTATGTTGATATTATCATCGTTCAGCCATGACTACGTGAAGCATAAGATATTACAGTTTTTAATGTCCCGTTAGTAGTTTAATCTTCTGCATACCTCATCGATTTTATTCTCCAAAGATTGCACGTTTGCTAGCAGGATGGAGGGAAGTGGGGGTTTATTCGATGGCCTATGAATTCTCTTCACGCAGATCACGGGGATCGGGGCCTGTTCCCGAGGAAGCAGTAAATCCTTTGCGTCGGGCTCGTCAGAGGCATGAAAGGAAAAAAAGGATTCTGCTAGTCCTTCTTGAGTAGTCACAGTCCTGATGTCTAGAAGTTATTTTCGTTCATAAGAGATGGTAGCGGCAACATTATAAAAAAAAAACATTGCAAATAAACAACAACAAAAAACCCAATCGGCTGGGGGTACGTGAAACGTACTTCTTCTCCGGCACCATCTTACGCTGTTAGTTTACGCTGTGAGCAGGAATCAGGAGGATAAAATTATGGTCAGATTTGCCAAATGGAGGGCAGGGGAGAGCTTTGTATGAATCTCTGTGTGTGTGGAGTAAATGTGCTCTAAATAAATAGATAGCCTTAATAAAGAGATGCTCTACTCGATTATTGTCCAGCCGTGTGGTCCAGTGCTGCAAGGAAAGACCTAGTTAAGCTGCAACTGGCCCAGAACAGAGTGGCACGTTTTGCTCTTAATTGTAATCAGAGGGCTGATGTGGGTTGAATTTGGGTTGAAAATCCCACATTTTTTGCATATTCAATTTACACACAGCTCTCACACACACACTTATCCCACCAGACATACCACCAGGGGTCTTTTCATAGTCCCCAAATCCAGAACAAATTCAAGAAAATGTACAGTATTGCATGGAACTTCCTTCCATCTCATATTGCCCAAATAAACAGCAAACTTGGTTTCAAAAAACAGTTAAAGCAACACTTCTCGGCACAACGCCTCTATTTGACCTAGATAGTTTGTGTGTATGCATTGATATGTAGGCCACGTGTGCCTTTTTAAAAATTTATGTAGTTCTGTCCTTGAGCTGTTCTTGTTTAATGATGTTCTGTATTATGTCATTCTGTATTATGTTTCATGTTTTGTGTGGACCCCAGGAAGAGTAGCTGCTGCTTTTGCAACAGCTAATGGGAATCCTAATAAAATACCAAATACCAAAATCTCTTAACGTACAACACCGTAAATAATTCAGGCTATTGTGGAGGCAAAAGGGTGTACAGTACTAGTGTACAGTAAAATCACATCTGAAAACATGGTCTGTAAAAGTGGTACATGGGACCATAGAAACAGTGTCTGATAAAGAATGATAATGAAATATTACATCCATAGATAATGTAGTGCAATTGGTTCATGTTCCACGGTAATTGGTGTCAATGGATCTCGTTATCCTGAAACTTTCATGATCTAAACATGCAATATTGTTTGTCAGTTTCCATAAAACTATGCATTAAGAGTAACGCAACAGTTACTTTGAAATGAATAGACGGTCATCTCAGATGTAATGTGTGAATTGCATTTTGAAATGGTAATCCTGATGTTAAGTTTTTGCAGAGTTGATTTAAACAAATGAACAAATTATCTTAGCTTCATGTGTACTGTACCTGTCACGCCCTGACTTGAGATATCTCTGTTTTCTTTATATTTTGGTTAGGTCAGGGTGTGACTAAGGTGGGTATGCTAGTTTTTGTATTGTCTAGGGTTTTTGTATTGTCTAGGGGATTTGAATTGTCTAGGGTTTTTGTATGTTTATGGTGGCCTGATATGGTTTCCAATCAGAGGCAGCTGTTTATCGTTGTCTCTGACTGTGGATCATATTTAGGTAGCCATTTCCCTTTGGTGTTTGTGGGTTCTTGTCTATGTGTAGTTGCCTGGCAGCTTCACGTGTCGTTTTGTTATTTTAGTTAGTTTGTTCAGTGTTCATACTTATTATAATAAAGGTACGCATACCACGCTGCACCTTGTTCTGATTCATACGACGAACATGACAGAAGAACCCCCCCAAAAATGGACCAAGCATCGTGTTCAGGAGGACCTGGGAGGAGATCCTGGATGGAGCAGGACCCTGGACGCAGGCTGGGGAGTTTCACCTTCCGAAGGAGGAAATGGAGGCAGCGAAAGCGGAACGGCAATGTTACGAGGAGTTATACCGACGAGATAGGCCACAGAAACCCCAATACTTTTTGGGGGGGAGGGGGGGGGGGGCATTTGGAGCAGTCGGCGGAGCTGAGGAGCGAACCAGAGCCAGTCAGGGAGTCGGATGAGGAGTTCGACGCAAGATTCCGGAAAGAGATGCTAGCATTGAGAGGGCTACAGAGCGGGCTTGCTGAGGTGCGTGTCATCAGCCCGGTGTCACCTGTACCGGTCCCACGCATCAGGTCTCCAATGCACCTCCACATTCCAGTACGTCCTGTGCCTCCTCTCCGCACTCGCCCTGAAGTGCGTGTCATCAGCCCGTTACCACCTGTACCGGTCCCACATATCAGACCTCCAAGGCGCCTCCACAGTCCAGTACTTCCTGTTCCTGCTCCTCGCACTCTCCCTGATGTGCGTGTCCCCTGCCCGGTCCCACCAGTACTGGTCCCACGCATCAGGCCTCCAGTGCGCCTCCACAATCCAGATCTTCCGGCGACAGTTCCCAGTCCAGAGCTTCTGGTGACGTTTCACAGTCTGGAACCTCCCACGACGGTCCACAGTCCGGAACCTCCAACGACGGTCCACAGTCCGGAATAAAGGCGGAGGGATCAGTGTAAAGAGGGGGGGCGGCGTCCAGAACCAGAGCCGCCACCAAGGGTAGATGCCCGCCCAGACCCTCCACTATAGGTTCATGTTTGCGGCCGGGAGTCCGCACCTTTGGGGGGGTGGTACTGTCACGCCCTGACCTGAGATATCGCTGTTTTCTTTATATTTTGGTTAGGTCAGGGTGTGACTAGGGTGGATACGCTAGTTTTTGTATTGTCTAGGGGTGTTGTATTGTCTAGGGTTTTTGTATTGTCTAGGGGTGTTGTATTGTCTAGGGTTTTTGTATGTCTAGGGGTTTTGTAGGTCTAGGTATTTGTATGATTATGGTGGCCTGATATGGTCCCCAATCAGAGGCAGCTGTTTATCGTTGTCTCTGATTGGGGATCATATTTAGGTAGCCATTTCCCTTTGGTGTTTGTGGGTTCTTGTCTATGTGTAGTTGCCTGTCAGCACTCATTTTGTGATTGTAAAAACCTATATCAGACATTGTTCACCAGCTGTTATTCACAAATAGACACACACCACCACCACTTGTCTTACCAGACATAGCTGTCCTGTCCTCCCAATGAACGAAAAATCCAGCTGAGTGTATATCATCTGTGTTGTCGTTCAGTCACGACTCTATGAAACATAAGATATTACAGTTTGTAACTTCTTATGGCTAGGCCCCTTTTTTCTCAAATTCCTGCCTGAATGACGTGCTCAAAGTAAACTGCCTGTAGCTCAGGCCGAAGCCAGGATATGCATATAATTGGTACCATTGGAAAGAAAACACTTTGAAGTTTGTAGAAATGTTAAAATAATATAGGAGAATATAACACAATAGATATGGTAGGAGAAAATCCAAAGAAAAAACAAGCAGATTTTTTTTGTTGTTGAGAGACCATCCTCTTAGAAATGCAAGAGAACGGTCAAATTGAAAATTAGCTCCCTGGATGCAATTCCTATGGCTTCCACAGGGTGTCAGCAGTCTATGTTCAAGGTTTCAGGCTTCAAACCCAATAAGAAATTACAGTTTTAGTAGAAGGACACAGTCTTGGAAATTAGTGTTTGCTCGCGCAATGAAGACATTAAGCACCTGCTTAAATCGGTTTCCTGTTGAACATACATCTTTCTGAAATAAATATTATAGTTTGATTACATTTTAGGGTATCTGATGAGTAAATAGAAACATATTTTGACTAGTTGAAAAAAAGTTTAGGGGTAGATTTTCGGATTCCTTTCTCTGTAAATTTAACTTGTAATGGCTGCAACACCCCTATTGGGATAAGTGTCATCAACAACCGCTGAATAGCATAGCGCTACATTCAATAAATATTACTACAAATATTTATATTCATGAAATCACAAGTGCAATATAGGAGAACACAGTTTAGCCTTTTGTTAATCCACCTGTCGTTTCAGATTTTGAAATGATGCTTTACAGCGAAAGCAATCCAAGCGTTTGTGTAAGTTTATCAATAGCACGATAAAACATTAAGTACACTTAGCATCAGGAAGCTTGGTCACGAAAATCAGAAAAGCAATCCAATGAATCGTTTACCTTTGATGATCTTCGGATATTTTCACTCACGAGACTCCCAGTTACACAACAAATGTTCCTTTTGTTCCATAAAGATTATTTTTATATCCAAAATACCTCTGTTTGTTTGTCGCGTTATGTTCAGAAATCCACAGGAAAGAGCGGTCACGACATTGTAGACGAAAATTCCAAATAGTTTCCATAATGTCCACAGAAACATGTCAAACATTTTTTATAATCAAGCCTCAGGTTGTTTTTAAAATATGTAATCGATAATATATCAACCGCAAATGTCTTTCACAGTAGGAGAGGGAAAAGCAATACCTATCCAAACTCTGTTGCGCGAGCAAAACTCATGTGACCACTTGACGCAATGTTATCGTTCTGGCAAATTTTTCAAAATAAAAGCCTGAAACTATGTCTGAAGACTGACACCTTGAGGAAGCGATAGGAAAAGGAATCTGGTTCATATTCCTTCAAATCCAGCAAAGGGAGGCTATGGAACATGGAGTTTTCAAAATAGAAGCCACTTCCTGTTTTGATTTTCCTCAGGGTTTCGCCTGCAATATCAGTTCTGTTATACTCACAGACAATATTTTGACCGTTTTGGAAACTTTAGAGTGTTTTCTATCCAATACTAATAATAATATGCATATATTAGCGACTGAGGAGCTGGCTGTTTACAATGGGCACCTTTTCATCCAAGCTACTCAATACTACCCCTGCAGCCATATGAAGTTAAACGAGTGGATTACTCAAATCGATGGCGCCAACTAAACTTACTTTTTTAAAAGAAGGATTTTATCTAACAAAACGACACTACATGTGATAGCTGGGACCCTTTGGATGACAAATCAGAGGAAGATTTTCAAAAAGTAAGTGCATATTTAATCTTTATATGTGAATGTATGAAATCTGTGCCAGTGGAAAAAATATTTTGACATGGGGAGTCGTCCTCAAACAATCGCATGGCATGTTTTCGCTGCAATAGCTACTGTAAATACGATAGTGCAGTTAGATTAACAAGAATTTAAGCTTTCAACTCATATAAGACATACATGTACATAAATGTTTATAATCCATAATATTTAGGATTATTTATTTGAATTGCGCGCCCTCCAGTTTCACCGGAAGTTGATGTCCAGAAGCTCTTTTCAGTCATAAGAGACGGTGGCAGAAACATTGTTTACAAAATAAGTTACAAACAATCAGAAAAAAAAAATGGCACAATTGGTTAGGAGCCCGTAAAGTGTCATCCCATCCCCTCCGGAACCGTTGTCCAAGCACACACACACACACACACACATACACACATACACACACACACACACACACACACATACACATACACACTCAGAGAGGAGTGTTATTGATGTGTTGTAATTACTTTGCTGTTCAGGGATCATTAGATATGTCCTCAACACGCTCTGTTTATGTTTCTCATTTACCCCAATTATCCCTCTCTCCTCTCTGTTTCTCTCTCCTCTCTGTTTCTCTCTCCTCTCTGTTTCTCTCTCCTCTCTGTTTCTCTCTCCTCTCTGTTTCTCTCTCCTCTCTGTTTCTCTCTCCTCTCTGTTTCTCTCTCCTTCTCTCTCTCCCTCTCTCTCCCTCCCACTCGCTCTGATCTCTCTCTGTTCCTCTCTCTCCCTCCCACTCGCTCTGATCTCCTCTCTGTTTCTCTCTCCTTCTCTCTCCCTCTCTCTCCCTCCCACTCGCTCTGATCTCCTCTCTGTTCCTCTCTCTCTCAAATCAAATCCAATTATCCCTCTCTCCTCTCTGTTTCTCTCTCCTTCTCTCTCTCCCTCTCTCTCCCTCTCTCTCTCCTCTCTGTTTCTCTCTCCTTCTCTCCCTCCCACTCGCTCTGATCTCTCTCTGTTCCTCTCTCTCTCAAATCAAATCCAATTATCCCTCTCTCCTCTCTGTTTCTCTCTCCTTCTCTCTCTCCCTCTCTCCCTCCCACTCGCTCTGATCTCTCTCTGTTCCTCTCTCTCTCAAATCAAATCCAATTATCCCTCTCTCCTCTCTGTTTCTCTCTCCTTCTCTCTCTCCCTCTCTCTCCCTCCCACTCGCTCTGATCTCTCTCTGTTCCTCTCTCTCTCAAATCAAATCCAATTATCCCTCTCTCCTCTCTGTTTCTCTCTCCTTCTCTCTCTCCCTCTCTCCCTCCCACTCGCTCTGATCTCTCTCTGTTCCTCTCTCCTTCTCTCTCTCCCTCTCTCCCTCCCACTCGCTCTGATCTCTCTCTGTTCCTCTCTCTCTCAAATCAAATCCAATTATCCCTCTCTCCTCTCTGTTTCTCTCTCCT
This sequence comes from Oncorhynchus clarkii lewisi, assembly GCF_045791955.1. Taxonomy (NCBI): domain Eukaryota; kingdom Metazoa; phylum Chordata; class Actinopteri; order Salmoniformes; family Salmonidae; genus Oncorhynchus; species Oncorhynchus clarkii. The sequence continues at coordinate 38,029,515 of NC_092175.1, read as the reverse complement.
TCTCTCTCTCCCTCTCTCTCTCCTCTCTGTTTCTCTCTCCTTCTCTCTCTCCCTCTCTCCCTCCCACTCGCTCTGATCTCTCTCTGTTCCTCTCTCTCTCAAATCAAATCCAATTATCCCTCTCTCCTCTCTGTTTCTCTCTCCTTCTCTCTCTCCCTCTCTCCCTCCCACTCGCTCTGATCTCTCTCTGTTCCTCTCTCTCTCAAATCAAATCCAATTATCCCTCTCTCCTCTCTGTTTCTCTCTCCTTCTCTCTCTCCCTCTCTCTCCCTCCCACTCGCTCTGATCTCTCTCTGTTCCTCTCTCTCTCAAATCAAATCCAATTATCCCTCTCTCCTCTCTGTTTCTCTCTCCTTCTCTCTCTCCCTCTCTCCCTCCCACTCGCTCTGATCTCTCTCTGTTCCTCTCTCTCTCAAATCAAATCCAATTATCCCTCTCTCCTCTCTGTTTCTCTCTCCTTCTCTCTCTCCCTCTCTCCCTCCCACTCGCTCTGATCTCTCTCTGTTCCTCTCTCTCTCAAATCAAATCCAATTATCCCTCTCTCCTCTCTGTTTCTCTCTCCTTCTCTCTCTCCCTCTCTCCCTCCCACTCGCTCTGATCTCTCTCTGTTCCTCTCTCTCTCAAATCAAATCCAATTATCCCTCTCTCCTCTCTGTTTCTCTCTCCTTCTCTCTCTCCCTCTCTCTCCCTCCCACTCGCTCTGATCTCTCTCTGTTCCTCTCTCTCTCAAATCAAATCCAATTATCCCTCTCTCCTCTCTGTTTCTCTCTCCTTCTCTCTCTCCCTCTCTCTCCCTCCCACTCGCTCTGATCTCTCTCTGTTCCTCTCTCTCTCAAATCAAATCTAATTGTATTTATCACATGCGCCGAATACAACAGTGAAATGCTAACTTACAAGCCTTTAACTAACAATGTTAAGTGTTAAGTACATTTTTAAAAATAAATATAACAATATAACAACAATATAATAATTCAACAGCAGCAGTGAAGTGACAATAGCGAGAGTCCCCTTCTCTCTCTCTCTCAATTGAATTGAATTGAATTTTAATTCAAGAGGCTTTATTGGCATGGGAAACAAATGTTTACATCACCAAAGCATGTGAAGTAGAGATCTCTCTCTATTTCTCTCTGCTTCTCTCTCTCTCTTTTCTCCTTCTGTTTCTCTCTCTCTTTCTTTCCTCTGTCTCTGTTTTCTCGCTTTCCCTTTCACGCTCTCTAAATTCTAACGTAAGTCTCTGTGATTTTCTTCCTGTGTGTGTGTGTGTAGGTATGATCAGGAAGGTCATGCTCTGGACGGCCAATCACTGACCGAATTGAGGCCTGCAGGAGGCGGAGCCAACACTTGCTGGATAACACTCAGCGACGTCAAGACTGAACAACTGGGACAAGGAGACGAGGTGCACACAAACACACTCATACACACACAGACACACACACAGAGCACACAAACACACTCATACACACAGACACACACACAGAGCACACAAACACACTCATACACACACAGACACACACACAGAGCACACAAACACACTCATACACACACAGACACACACACAGAGCACACAAACACACTCATACACACACAGACACACACACACAGAGCACACAAACACACTCATACACACACACACACACAGACACACACACAGAGCACACAAACACACACATACACACACAGACACACACACACAGAGCACACAAACACACTCATACACACACAGACACACACACACAGAGCACACACACACACACACACACACACACAAACACACACACACAGAGCACACAAACACACTCATACACACACAGACACACACACACAGAGCACACACACACACACACACACACACAGAGCACACAAACACACTCATACACACACAGACACACACACAGAGCACACAAACACACTCATACTCACACAGACACACACACACACACACACACACAGAGCATGCAAACACACACAGACAACACACACACACACACACACACACAGAGCACGCAAACACACTCATACAAACAGCACACAAAAACAGCACACACAGACACACACATTAGTTCATGTTGAATGAGTTGCTTCACTATGTATCAGCATGTTAACTTTGCCCTGAACTTGAGATACACCCAGAACTCAGAATTTAGCCTAAATAATGCATCAATGCCAGTGGGGGATGTTTTGCATGAATTTGAGTTACACATGCAGATCTCAAGTTAGGACTGTCCCTTCCTCAACATCTATGAATAGTATCATCACAGCATGATGGTGTGTCACTCCAAACTTTCAAACTGCTGAATTAAATGAATATAATCAGCTTAACGTTTTGGGAGGGGGGAGGGGGAAGCCGTAAGCAATTTTTTATTCATTTTAGTTTCTAATAAAAAAGTTCTAATTACAGGACTGACACAGAGGAAGAGCCTAGGGGGCTGTACTAACTCCTATAGTGATGGAGAGAGGAGGGAGAAGGAGAGCGAGAGAGGAGAAATTGAAGCAGAGAAAGAATAAACCTTATGTCAAGAAGAAAGGAAATGAGGCCACTTGAAAAGAAAGAAGGAACAACTGAAGGAGAGAGAAAGAGAGGTGGAGTAGAGAGTGATTGTATTGTTGAAAGACCGGAAAGTGAGTGAAAAAGGAAGGAGAGATGGAGATTAGGGAGAGAGCAGACAGGTAATTAATAGAAGACCAGACACTTCCTTCCTCTCCTCTGTCTCTGTCTCTGTCTCTGTCTCTGTCTCTGTCTCTCTCTCTCTCTCTCTCTCTCTCTCTCTCTCTCTCTCTGTCTCTCTCTCTCTCTCTCTCTGTCTCCCTCTCTGTCTCCCTCTCTGTCTCCCTCTCTGTCTCTCTGTCTCTGTCTCTCTGTCTCCCTCCCTCTCTGTCTCCCTCTCTGTATCTCTCTCTCTCTCTGTCTCCCTCTCTGTCTCTGTCTCTGTCTCTCTGTCTCTCTCTGTCTCTCTGTCTCTGTCTCCCTGTCTCTCTGTCTCTCTCTCTCTCTCTCTCTCTCTCTCTCTCTCCCTTTCTCTCTCTCTCTCTCTCTCTCTCTCTCTCTCTCTCTCTCTGTCTCCCTCTCTGTCTCCCTCTCTGTCTCTCTCTCTCTGTCTCTGTCTCTCTTTCTCTGTCTCTCAATTCAGTTCAAGGGGCTTTATTGGCATGGGATACATGTGTTAACATTGCCAAAGCAAGTGAGGTAGATAATATATAAAGTGAAATAAAAAATAAAAATTAACAGTAAACATTACACATACAGAAGTTTCAAAACAATAAAGACATTACAAATGTCATAGTATATATATATATACAGTGTTTTCACAATGTACAAATGGTTAAGGACACAAGATAAAATAAATAAGCATAAATATGGGTTGTATTTACAATGGTGTTTTGCTGCTGTGATGGCACACTGTGGAATTTCACCCAGTAGATATGGGAGTTTATCAAAATTGGATTTGTTTTCGATTTTTTTGTGGATCTGTGTAATCTGAGGGAAATATGTCTCTCTAATATGATCATACATTGGACAGGAGGTTAGGAAGTGCAGCTCAGTTTCCACCTCATTTTGTGGGCAGTGAGCACACACCCTGTCTTCTCTTGAGAGCCATGTCTGCCTACGGCGGCCTTTCTCAATAGCAAGGCTATGCTCACTGAGTCTGTACATAGTCAAAGCTTTCCTTAATTTTGGGTCAGTCACAGTGGTCAGGTATTCTGCCGCTGTGTACTCTCTGTTTAGGGCCGCTGTGTACTCTCTGTCTCTCTCCATGTCTCTCTCTGTCTCTCTCTCTCTGTCTCTCTGTCTCTCTCTGTCTCTCTGTCTCTCTCTCTCTGTTTGTCTCTGTCTGTCTGTCGCTCTCTCTCTGTCTGTCTGTCTCTCTGTCTGTCTCTCTCTCTGTCTCTCTCTCTTTTTCTATCTCTGTCTTTCTCTAGCTCTCTCTCTCGCCCTTCAGTGAATGTATAGGGTTGGGAAGGTTGTTCATCACACACAGCAGTAGTACACCCACATCGACACACGGCCAGATACGTACAAACACACAGCAGCTGGAAAATAGGGGAATTCCAATTACAGGGTTTTACTTACAAATAATCAAATTCAGCATTCTGCTTTCATCCAAAACACTCTACCCCCAAGGTTACAGTGTGGTGTGTGTGTGTGTGTGTGTGTGTGTGTGTGTGTGTGTGTGTGTGTGTGTGTGTGTGTGTGTGTGTGTGTGTGTGTGTGTGTGTGTGTGTGTGTGTGTGTGTGTGTGTGTGTGTGTGTGTGTGTGTGTGTGTGTGTGTGTGTGTGTGTGTGTGTGTGTTTTATTGACAGTTACAGCAGAGCTCTTGACAAGTTAGACAGCTGAGGTAGTAGCCTATAATTAAAACAGGAAGCTATTTCATCTAACATCTACAGGAAATACATGATTGATATTTTGATGTGAAACCTGTTATGAGATGTACTTTTGGTTCTTCAGAGAATTTGCCCACATCTTTGTTCATAATGGCCAATAGGCTGTAGTATTCACCAGCTGAGGATGTAGGAGCTCAAAACACTTAGCTAGATTGCTAACTCTAAACATTATATTGTTGCTAGGTAACCATGTAGGCTAATAGATTAATTTATCAGTAAATAAAGGCTAACGTCCCATTAAAAACGTTCCACTTTTAGGCCTAGGCTATTTGATGTAGGCCTATTCACTGCAAATGGCGCGCTTCGCTTGACTCCACTGTGCAGGTGCATCAAAACCGTACCAACTACGATCTACTCTGGTTGTAAAGTGGTGCCATGAGGTCCATACTAAGAGGGGCGAAACGCATGATATACTCACAGAAAGCTGTCATTCTGCTCTCGGTAACCGGAACAACAGTAGTTGCTTTGAAGACGGTGTTTTGCTTTTGCTTCTCAGAATTCATCTCTCCCTCCACTGTGTGCACAGTGGGGAGAGGGAGTAAGAGTCAGCAGCCAACCAGGACAGGAAGATACTTTCATTGCAGGAATCAACATGAAGCATAGGTTATTACTGTTGACCAGGGCTCTCCAACCCTGTTCCTGGAGAGATGCCCCCCTGTAGGTTTTAACTCCAACCCTGTTCCTGGAGAGATGCCCCCCTGTAGGTTTTAACTCCAACACTGTTCCTGGAGAGATGCCCCCCTGTAGGTTTTAACTCCAACCCTGTTCCTGGAGAGATGCCCTCCTGTAGGTTTTAACTCCAATCCTGTTCCTGGAGAGATATCCTCCTGTAGGTTTTAACTCCAACCCTGTTCCTGGAGAGATATCCTCTTGTAGGTTTTAACTCCAACCCTGTTCCTGGAGAGATATCCTCTTGTAGGTTTTAACTCCAACCCTGTTCCTGGAGAGATATCCTCTTGTAGGTTTTAACTCCAACCCTGTTCCTGGAGAGATATCCTCTTGTAGGTTTTAACTCCAACCCAAGTCTAGCACACCTGATGCTAATAATTAGCATGGTTGACAAACTGAATAAGATTAGTTAGGTTGGAATTAAAACCTATAAAAACTAAAAACTAAAACTAAAGAAACACAAAAAAAATAACCAAATTAAGCAAAATGCCTCGGTAAGACGAACGGGCTCTCAGTGTCGGTAATTTTGGGTGTATCGTCCCAGCTCTAGTGTTTATCTGCGTGTGTGTGCGTGTGTGTGTGTGTGTGTGTGTGTGTGTGTGTGTGTGTGTGTGTGTGTGTGTGTGTGTGTGTGTGTGTGTGTGTGTGTGTAGGTTTTCCTTGGTGGTTTCCAGGTTAAGGCTCCCTGAGGGACTATGTACACTGAGAACTACAGAAAGAGAGCAGGCCAGAGAGGAAGAAAGGGAAAGAGGGAGGGACTCTGTACACTGAGAACTACAGAAAGAGAGCAGATCAGAGAGGACGAAAGGGAAAGGGGGAGGGACTCTGTACACTGAGAACTACCGAAAGAGAGCAGATCAGAGAGGACGAAAGGGAAAGGGGGAGGGACTCTGTACACTGAGAACTACAGAAAGAGAGCAGATCAGAGAGGACGAAAGGGAAAGGGGGAGGGACTCTGTACACTGAGAACTACAGAAAGAGAGCAGGCCAGAGAGGACGAAAGGGAAAGGGGGAGGGACTCTGTACACTGAGAACTACAGAAAGAGAGCAGATCAGAGAGGACGAAAGGGAAAGGGGGAGGGACTCTGTACACTGAGAACTACAGAAAGAGAGCAGGCCAGAGAGGACGAAAGGGAAAGGGGGAGGGACTCTGTACACTGAGAACTACAGAAAGAGAGCAGATCAGAGAGGACGAAAGGGAAAGGGGGAGGGACTCTGTACACTGAGAACTACAGAAAGAGAGCAGGCCAGAGAGGAAGAAAGGGAAAGGGGGAGGGAGGTAAAAAAGGAGAAAGCTACAAAGGGGGATTAAGGTAGATAGTCATCTAACCTCAGCTTCAAAATCTATCCATCTCTCAAACTCTCAATTTCTCTCTCCCTCTGTCCCATATCATATTCTCAACCTCTCTTATTCTGTTATTTCCTGCTCTGACATTCTTTCATTCCAACCTAACAATTCCTAGATTCCAACATCATAAATTTCTACCATTATCTAATTCTAAATCAGAGTTCTGGGAGCGTGATGACTCCAGGAAGACAGAGAGTGGTGGGAGGAGTTGAATCAGAGTTCTGGGAGCGTGATGACTCCATTGAAGACAGAGGGTGGTGGGAGGAGTGAGATCAGAGTTCTGGGAGCGTGATGACTCCAGGAAGACAGAGGGTGGTGGGAGGAGTTGAATCAGAGTTCTGGGAGCGTGATGACTCCAGGAAGACAGAGGGTGGTGGGAGGAGTTGAATCAGAGTTCTGGGAGCCTGATGACTCCAGGAAGACAGAGGGTGGTGGGAGGAGTTGAATCAGAGTTCTGGGAGCGTGAAGACTCCAGGAAGACAGTGGGTGGTGGGAGGAGTGAGATCAGTTCTGGGAGCCTGATGACTCCAGGAAGACAGAGGGTGGTGGGAGGAGTGAGATCAGAGTTCTGGGAGCGTGATGACTCCAGGGTAGAGTGGAAGACAGAGGGTAGAGTGGTTTGGGAGGTCGGCAAAGCTGGGGGGGAATGCCACTAATTAGACTTTTGTCGTTAACTCTCTCGTTAGTCTCATTAGGGTTCTGGGAAAGAGCAGAGATGTCTGGGGATGTGTCCCAAATATCATCCTATTTCCTATATAGTTTTCTTCTTTGACCAGGGCCCTATTTGACGCCCTATTGGGACAGGGTGTATATAAATGGGGTCATTTTGGATACAACCCGGGACAGATGATTTGGGTCTGAGTCACTGTAGCCTGCAGGGGTCAAGAAGTCAAAGCTCGTTGAGCCCTACTGTAATGTGGTGTGTCAAGTATAGGTCAAAGGTCGTTGAACCTGATGGTAACACGTTGTGTTCTGTAAAGGTCAAAGTGACAATCAACTTCTCTGGGACAGACCTACTCTCGAATGATTGAGTAGGTACACACACACACACACACACACACACACACACACACACACACACGGACACACACGGACACACACACACACACACACACACACACACACACACACAAACAGGAACTGTTATTGATGTGCTGTAAATACCTCTGTGTTCAGGGATAATTAGTCCTCACTGTGTCAGTAAATGTCTACTTACGACAGTCCCTGTCTATCAGACTGTGAACCTAAAAAGCTACACCCACCTTCCCTTCACCCTTTCATTTGTACCTGTCACAAACACACATCAACACACACGACCACGCACACACACGACCACGCACGCACACACACACACACACACACACACACACACACACACACACACACACACACAAACAAACATAAATACACACAAACATAAATACACACACTTGCTCTTCCTACAGTAGTTGTCTCTTCCTACAGTACTTGTCTCCAGCAGTAATTATCTCTTCCTACAGTAGTTGTCTCTTCCTATAGTACTTGTCTCTTCCTACAGTAGTTGTCTCTTCCTACAGTAGTTGTCTCTTCCTACAGTAGTTGTCTCTTCCTACAGTACTTGTCTCCAGCAGTACTTATCTCTTCCTACAGTAGTTGTCTCTTCCTATAGTGCTTGTCTCTTCCTACAGTAGTTGTCTCTTCCTACAGTACTTGTCTCTTTCTTCAGTACTTGTCTCCATCAGTACTTGTCTCTTTCTTCAGTACTTGTCTATTCCATCAGTACTTGTCTCTTTCTTCAGTACTTGTCTCCAGCAGTACGCGTCTCTTTCTTCAGTACTTGTCTCCTACAGTACTTGTCTCTTTCTTCAGTACTTGTCTCCAGCAGTACTTGTCTCTTTCTTCAGTACTTGTCTCCAGCAGTACTTGTCTCTTTCTTCAGTACTTGTCTCCATCAGTACTTGTCTCTTTCTTCAGTACTTGTCTATTCCATCAGTACTTGTCTCTTTCTTCAGTACTTGTCTCTTTCTCCAGTACTTGTCTATTCCATCAGTACTTGTCTCTTTCTTCAGTACTTGTCTATTCCATCAGTACTTGTCTATTCCATCAGTACTTGTCTATTCCATCAGTACTTGTCTCTTTCTTCAGTACTTGTCTATTCCATCAGTACTTGTCTATTCCATCAGTACTTGTCTATTCCATCAGTACTTGTCTCTTCCTACAGTACTTGTCTCTTTCTTCAGTACTTGTCTCCAGCAGTACTTGTCTCTTTCTTCAGTACTTGTCTCCAGCAGTACTTGTCTCTTTCTTCAGTACTTGTCTCCATCAGTACTTGTCTCTTTCTTCAGTACTTGTCTATTCCATCAGTACTTGTCTCTTTCTTCAGTACTTGTCTCCAGCAGTACTTGTCTCTTTCTTCAGTACTTGTCTCCAGCAGTACTTGTCTCTTTCTTCAGTACTTGTCTCCATCAGTACTTGTCTCTTTCTTCAGTACTTGTCTATTCCATCAGAACTTGTCTCTTCCTACAGTACTTGTTTTGTCCACACAGGATGATTATAGTGACACTTAGAGATATAAAACACACAAACACCTGTAAACAGTAAGTACTGGTCCCACCTATTTAGTTTAGTATCGATGTTGCATGCCGTCTTTCTCTGTGTGTGTGTGTGTGTGTGTGTGTGTGTGTGTGTGTGTGTGTGTGTGTGTGTGTGTGTGTGTGTGTGTGTGTGTGTGTGTGTGTGTGTGTGTGTGTGTGTGTGTGTGTGTGTGTGTTACTCTACCAGGCATGTCTCTGGTATTTAACTGTGTGGTAATGTTGTGTTTTAATGTTGTGTTACTCTACCAGGCATGTCTCTGGTATTTAACTGTGTGGTAATGTTGTGTTTTAATGTTGTGTTACTCTACCAGGCATGTATCTGGTATTTAACTGTGTGGTAATGTTGTGTTACTCTACCAGGCATGTATCTGGTATTTAACTGTGTGGTAATGTTGTGTTACTCTACCAGGCATGTCTCTGGTATTTAACTGTGTGGTAATGTTGTGTTACTCTACCAGGCATGTCTCTGGTATTTAACTGTGTGGTAATGTTGTGTTTTAATGTTGTGTTACTCTACCAGGCATGTCTCTGGTATTTAACTGTGTGGTAATGTTGTGTTACTCTACCAGGCATGTCTCTGGTATTTAACTGTGTGGTAATGTTGTGTTACTCTACCAGGCATGTCTCTGGTATTTAACTATGTGGTAATGTTGTGTTACTCTACCAGGCATGTCTCTGGTATTTAACTGTGTGGTAATGTTGTGTTATTCTACCAGGCATGTCTCTGGTATTTAACTGTGTGGTAATGTTGTGTTTTAATGTTGTGTTATTCTACCAGGCATGTCTCTGGTATTTAACTGTGTGGTAATGTTGTGTTACTCTACCAGGCATGTATCTGGTATTTAACTTTGTGGTAATGTTGTGTTTTAATGTTGTGTTACTCTACCAGGCATGTCTCTGGTATTTAACTGTGTGGTAATGTTGTGTTACTCTACCAGGCATGTCTCTGGTATTTAACTGTGTGGTAATGTTGTGTTACTCTACCAGGCATGTATCTGGTATTTAACTTTGTGGTAATGTTGTGTTACTCTACCAGGCATGTCTCTGGTATTTAACTTTGTGGTAATGTTGTGTTACTCTACCAGGCATGTATCTGGTATTTAACTGTGTGGTAATGTTGTGTTACTCTACCAGGCATGTCTCTGGTATTTAACTGTGTGGTAATGTTGTGTTACTCTACCAGGCATGTCTCTGGTATTTAACTGGGTGGTAATGTTGTGTTACTCTACCAGGCATGTCTCTGGTATTTAACTGTGTGGTAATGTTGTGTTACTCTACCAGGCATGTCTCTGGTATTTAACTGTGTGGTAATGTTGTGTTTTAATGTTGTGTTACTCTACCAGGCATGTATCTGGTATTTAACTGTGTGGTAATGTTGTGTTTTAATGTTGTGTTACTCTACCAGGCATGTCTCTGGTATTTAACTGTGTGGTAATGTTGTGTTTTAATGTTGTGTTACTCTACCAGGCATGTATCTGGTATTTAACTGTGTGGTAATGTTGTGTTTTAATGTTGTGTTACTCTACCAGGCATGTCTCTGGTATTTAACTGTGTGGTAATGTTGTGTTACTCTACCAGGCATATATCTGGTATTTAACTGTGTGGTAATGTTGTGTTTTAATGTTGTGTTACTCTACCAGGCATGTCTCTGGTATTTAACTGTGTGGTAATGTTGTGTTACTCTACCAGGCATGTCTCTGGTATTTAACTGTGTGGTAATGTTGTGTTACTCTACCAGGCATGTCTCTGGTATTTAACTGGGTGGTAATGTTGTGTTTTAATGTTGTGTTACTCTACCAGGCATGTATCTGGTATTTAACTGTGTGGTAATGTTGTGTTACTCTACCAGGCATGTCTCTGGTATTTAACTGTGTGGTAATGTTGTGTTACTCTACCAGGCATGTCTCTAGTATTTAACTGTGTGGTAATGTTGTGTTACTCTACCAGGCATGTCTCTGGTATTTAACTTTGTGGTAATGTTGTGTTACTCTACCAGGCATGTCTCTGGTATTTAACTGGGTGGTAATGTTGTGTTTTAATGTTGTGTTACTCTACCAGGCATGTATCTGGTATTTAACTGTGTGGTAATGTTGTGTTACTCTACCAGGCATGTCTCTGGTATTTAACTGTGTGGTAATGTTGTGTTACTCTACCAGGCATGTCTCTGGTATTTAACTGTGTGGTAATGTTGTGTTACTCTACCAGGCATGTCTCTGGTATTTAACTGTGTGGTAATGTTGTGTTTTAATGTTGTGTTACTCTACCAGGCATGTCTCTGGTATTTAACTGTGTGGTAATGTTGTGTTACTCTACCAGGCATGTCTCTGGTATTTAACTGTGTGGTAATGTTGTGTTTTAATGTTGTGTTACTCTACCAGGCATGTCTCTGGTATTTAACTGTGTGGTAATGTTGTGTTACTCTACCAGGCATGTCTCTGGTATTTAACTGTGTGGTAATGTTGTGTTACTCTACCAGGCATGTCTCTGGTATTTAACTGGGTGGTAATGTTGTGTTACTCTACCAGGCATGTCTCTGGTATTTAACTGTGTGGTAATGTTGTGTTTTAATGTTGTGTTACTCTACCAGGCATGTCTCTGGTATTTAACTGTGTGGTAATGTTGTGTTTTAATGTTGTGTTACTTTACCAGGCATGTCTCTGGTATTTAACTGGGTGGTAATGTTGTGTTTTAATGTTGTGTTACTCTACCAGGCATGTATCTGGTATTTAACTGTGTGGTAATGTTGTGTTACTCTACCAGGCATGTCTCTGGTATTTAACTGTGTGGTAATGTTGTGTTTTAATGTTGTGTTACTCTACCAGGCATGTCTCTGGTATTTAACTGTGTGGTAATGTTGTGTTACTCTACCAGGCATGTCTCTAGTATTTAACTGTGTGGTAATGTTGTGTTACTCTACCAGGCATGTCTCTGGTATTTAACTTTATGGTAATGTTGTGTTACTCTACCAGGCATGTCTCTGGTATTTAACTGGGTGGTAATGTTGTGTTTTAATGTTGTGTTACTCTACCAGGCATGTATCTGGTATTTAACTGTGTGGTAATGTTGTGTTACTCTACCAGGCATGTCTCTGGTATTTAACTGTGTGGTAATGTTGTGTTACTCTACCAGGCATGTCTCTGGTATTTAACTGTGTGGTAATGTTGTGTTACTCTACCAGGCATGTCTCTGGTATTTAACTTTGTGGTAATGTTGTGTTACTCTACCAGGCATGTATCTGGTATTTAACTGGGTGGTAATGTTGTGTTTTAATGTTGTGTTACTCTACCAGGCATGTATCTGGTATTTAACTGTGTGGTAATGTTGTGTTACTCTACCAGGCATGTCTCTGGTATTTAACTGTGTGGTAATGTTGTGTTACTCTACCAGGCATGTATCTGGTATTTAACTGTGTGGTAATGTTGTGTTACTCTACCAGGCATGTCTCTGGTATTTAACTGTGTGGTAATGTTGTGTTTTAATGTTGTGTTACTCTACCAGGCATGTCTCTGGTATTTAACTGTGTGGTAATGTTGTGTTACTCTACCAGGCATGTCTCTGGTATTTAACTGTGTGGTAATGTTGTGTTACTCTACCAGGCATGTCTCTGGTATTTAACTGTGTGGTAATGTTGTGTTTTAATGTTGTGTTACTCTACCAGGCATGTCTCTGGTATTTAACTGTGTGGTAATGTTGTGTTACTCTACCAGGCATGTCTCTGGTATTTAACTGTGTGGTAATGTTGTGTTTTAATGTTGTGTTACTCTACCAGGCATGTCTCTGGTATTTAACTGTGTGGTAATGTTGTGTTACTCTACCAGGCATGTCTCTGGTATTTAACTGTGTGGTAATGTTGTGTTACTCTACCAGGCATGTCTCTGGTATTTAACTGGGTGGTAATGTTGTGTTACTCTACCAGGCATGTCTCTGGTATTTAACTGTGTGGTAATGTTGTGTTTTAATGTTGTGTTACTCTACCAGGCATGTATCTGGTATTTAACTGGGTGGTAATGTTGTGTTTTAATGTTGTGTTACTCTACCAGGCATGTCTCTGGTATTTAACTGTGTGGTAATGTTGTGTTACTCTACCAGGCATGTCTCTGGTATTTATGTTATGGTGAGTGAATGAGGACCCAAAAGCGAACTAACTTAAACAGAGCTTCTTTAATAACCAAACATAGGTAGGCTCAGATAGACCGGCAGATTCCGACAGGACAGGACAAGGTTACAGCAAACATGACGATAGTCTGGCTCAGGCATGAAACACAACAAACAAGAATCCGACAAGGACAGGAACAGAAACAGAGAGAGATATAGGGACCTAATCAGAGGGAAAAAGGGAACAGGTGGGAAACGGGGTGAATGGGTAGTCAGAGGAGACAAGGAACAGCTGGGGGAAAGCGGGGAAGAAAAGGTAACCTAACAACGACCAGCAGAGGGAGACAGGGTGAAGGGAAAGGACAGAGACAAGACACAACATGACAGTACATGACAGTACCCCCCCACTCACCGAGCGCCTCCTGGCGCACTCGAGGAGGAAACCTGGCGGCAACGGAGGAAATCCTCGATCAGCGCACGGTCCAGCACGTCCCGAGAGGGAACCCAACTCCTCTCCTCAGGACCGTACCCCTCCCAATCTACGAGGTACTGGTGACCACGGCCCCGAGGACGCATGTCCAAAATTCTACGGACCCTGTAGATGGGTGCGCCCTCGACAAGGATGGGGGGGGGGGGGGGAAGACGAGCGGGGGCGCGAAGGACGGGCTTGATGCAGGAGACATGGAAGACCGGGTGGACGCGACGAAGGTATCGCGGAAGAAGAAGTCGAACTGCGACAGGATTAATGACCCGAGAAATACGGAACGGACCAATGAACCGCGGGGTCAACTTGCGAGAAGCCGTCTTAAGGGGAAGGTTCTGAGTGGAGAGCCAAACTCTCTGACCGCGACAATATCTAGGACTCTTAGTTCTACGCTTATTAGCAGCCCTCACAGTCTGCGTCCTATAACGGCAAAGTGCAGACCTGACCCTCTTCCAGGTGCGCTCGCAACGTTGGACAAAAGCCTGAGCGGAGGGGACGCTGGACTCGGCGAACTGAGATGAGAACAGCGGAGGCTGGTACCCGAGGCTACTCTGAAAAGGAGATAGCCCGGTCGCAGACGAAGGAAGCGAGTTGTGGGCGTATTCTGCCCAGGGGAGCTGTTCTGACCAAGACGCAGGGTTACGAAAAGAAAGACTGCGTAAGATGCGACCAATAGTCTGATTGGCCCGTTCTGCTTGACCGTTAGACTGGGGGTGAAAGCCGGAAGAGAGACTGACGGAAGCCCCAATCAAACGGCAAAACTCCCTCCAAAATTGAGACGTGAATTGCGGACCTCTGTCCGAAACGACGTCTGACGGAAGGCCATGAATTCTGAAAACATTCTCGATGATGATTTGTGCCGTCTCTTTAGCAGAAGGAAGCTTAGCAAGGGGAATGAAATGAGCCGCCTTAGAGAACCTATCGACAACCGTAAGAATAACAGTCTTCCCCGCTGACGAAGGCAGTCCGGTGACAAAATCTAAGGCGATGTGAGACCACGGTCGAGAGGGAATAGGAAGCGGCCTGAGACGGCCGGCAGGAGGAGAGTTACCGGACTTAGTCTGCGCGCAGACCGAACAAGCAGCCACGAAACGACGCGTGTCATGCTCCCGGGTGGGCCACCAAAAACGCTGGCGAATGGAAGCAAGCGTACCCCGAACGCCAGGGTGGCCGGCTAACTTGGCAGAGTGAGCCCACTGAAGAACGGCCAGACGAGTAGGAACGGGAACGAAAAGAAGGTTCCTAGGACAAGCGCGCGGCGACGGAGTGTGAGTGAGCGCTTGTTTTACCTGCCTCTCAATTCCCCAGACAGTCAACCCGACAACACGCCCCTCAGGGAGAATCCCCTCGGGGTCAGTGGAGGCTACTGAAGAACTGAAGAGACGAGACAAAGCATCAGGCTTGGTGTTCTTAGAGCCCGGACGATAAGAAATCACGAACTCGAAACGAGCGAAAAACAGCGCCCAACGCGCCTGACGCGCATTAAGTCGTTTGGCAGAACGGATGTACTCAAGGTTCCTATGGTCAGTCCAAACGACAAAAGGAACGGTCGCCCCCTCCAACCACTGTCGCCATTCGCCTAGGGCTAACCGGATGGCGAGCAGTTCGCGGTTACCCACATCATAGTTACGTTCCGACGGCGACAGGCGATGAGAAAAATACGCGCATGGGTGGACCTTGTCGTCAGAGAGGGAGCGCTGAGAAAGGATGGCTCCCACGCCCACCTCAGACGCGTCAACCTCGACAACGAACTGTCTAGAGACGTCAGGTGTAACAAGGATAGGAGCGGATGTAAAACGATTCTTGAGGAGATCAAAAGCTCCCTGGGCGGAAACGGACCACTTAAAGCACGTCTTGACAGAAGTAAGGGCTGTGAGAGGAGCTGCCACCTGACCGAAATTACGGATGAAACGACGATAGAAGTTCGCGAAGCCGAGAAAGCGCTGCAGCTCGACGCGTGACTTAGGGACGGGCCAATCAATGACAGCTTGGACCTTAGCGGGATCCATCTTAATGCCTTCAGCGGAAATAACAGAACCGAGAAATGTGACGGAGGAGGCATGAAAAGTGCACTTCTCAGCCTTCACAAAAAGACAATTCTCTAAAAGGCGCTGGAGGACACGTCGAACGTGCTGAACATGAATCTGGAGTGACGGTGAAAAAATCAGGATATCGTCAAGGTAAACGAAAACAAAGATGTTCAGCATGTCTCTCAGGACATCATTGACTAATGCCTGAAAGATAGCTGGAGCGTTAGCGAGGCCGAAAGGGAGAACCCGGTATTCAAAGTGCCCTAACGGAGTGTTAAACGCCGTCTTCCACTCGTCCCCCTCCCTGATGCGCACGAGATGGTAAGCGTTACGAAGGTCCAACTTAGTGAAAAACCTGGCTCCCTGCAGGATCTCGAAGGCTGAAGACATAAGAGGAAGCGGATAACGATTCTTCACTGTTATGTCATTCAGCCCTCGATAATCTATGCAGGGGCGCAGAGACCCGTCCTTCTTCTTGACAAAAAAAAACCCCGCTCCGGCGGGAGAGGAGGAGGGGACTATGGTACCGGCGTCAAGAGCTACAGACAAATAATCTTCGAGAGCCTTACGTTCGGGAGCCGACAGAGAGTATAGTCTACCCCGGGGGGGGGTGGTTCCCGGAAGGAGATCAATACTACAATCATACGACCGGTGTGGAGGAAGAGAGGTGGCCCTGGACCGACTGAACACCGTGCGCAGATCGTGATATTCCTCCGGCACCCCTGTCAAATCACCAGGCTCCTCCTGTGAAGAAGAGACAGAGGAAACAGGAGGGATAGCAGACATTAAACATTTCACATGACAAGAGACGTTCCAGGAAAGGATAGAATTACTAGACCAATTAATGGAAGGATTATGACAAACTAGCCAGGGATGGCCCAAAACAACAGGTGTAAAAGGTGAACGAAAAATTAAAAAAGAAATGGTTTCACTATGATTACCAGAAACAGTGAGGGTTAAAGGTAGCGTCTCACGCTGAATCCTGGGGAGAGGACTACCATCCAGGGCGAACAAGGCCGTGGGCTCCTTTAACTGTCTGAGAGGAATGTCATGTTCCCGAGCCCAGGTCTCGTCCATAAAACAGCCCTCCGCCCCAGAGTCTATTAAGGCACTGCAGGAAGCTGACGAACCGGTCCAGCGTAGATGGACCGACAAGGTAGTGCAGGATCTTGAAGGAGAGACAGGAGTAGTAGCGCTCACCAGTAGCCCTCCGCTTACTGACGAGCTCTGGCCTTTTACTGGACATGAAGTGACAAAATGACCAGCGGAACCGCAATAGAGACAGAGGCGGTTGGTGATTCTCCGTTCCCTCTCCTTAGTCGAGATGCGGATACCTCCCAGCTGCATGGGCTCAGCACCCGAGCCGGCAGAGGAAGATGGTAGTGATGCGGAGAGGGAGGCGACGGAGAGCGCGAGCTCCTTTCCACGAGCTCGGTGACGAAGATCAACCCGTCGCTCAATGCGAATAGCGAGTTCAATCAAGGAATCCACGCTGGAAGGAACCTCCCGGGAGAGAATCTCATCCTTTACCTCTGCGCGGAAACCCTCCAGAAGACGAGCGAGCAAGGCCGGCTCGTTCCAGCCACTGGAGACAGCAAGAGTGCGAAACTCAATAGAGTAGTCTGTTATGGATCGATTGCCTTGACATAGGGAAGACAGGGCCCTGGAAGCCTCCTCCCCAAAAACAGATCGATCAAAAACCCGTATCATCTCCTCCTTAAAGTCCTGATACTGGTTAGTACACTCAGCCCTTGCCTCCCAGATTGCCGTGCCCCACTCACGAGCCCGTCCAATAAGGAGAGATATGACGTAGGCGACACGAGCAGTGCTCCTGGAGTAAGTGTTGGGCTGGAGAGAAAACACAATATCACACTGGGTGAGGAACGAGCGGCATTCAGTGGGCTCCCCAGAGTAACACGGCGGGTTATTGATTCTGGGCTCCGGAGATTCGAAAGCCCTGGAAGTGGCCGGTGGATCGAGGCGGAGATGGTGAACCTGTTCTGTGAGGTTGGAGACTTGGGTGGCCAGGGTCTCAACGGCATGTCGAGCAGCAGACACTTCCTGCTCGTGTCTGCCTAGCATCGCTCCCTGGATCCCGACGGCTGAGTGGAGAGGATCCGAAGTCGCTGGGTCCATTCTTGGTCGGATTCTTCTGTTATGGTGAGTGAATGAGGACCCAAAAGCGAACTAACTTAAACAGAGCTTCTTTAATAACCAAACATAGGTAGGCTCAGATAGACCGGCAGATTCCGACAGGACAGGACAAGGTTACAGCAAACATGACGATAGTCTGGCTCAGGCATGAAACACAACAAACAAGAATCCGACAAGGACAGGAACAGAAACAGAGAGAGATATAGGGACCTAATCAGAGGGAAAAAGGGAACAGGTGGGAAACGGGGTGAATGGGTAGTCAGAGGAGACAAGGAACAGCTGGGGGAAAGCGGGGAAGAAAAGGTAACCTAACAACGACCAGCAGAGGGAGACAGG
This sequence comes from Oncorhynchus clarkii lewisi, assembly GCF_045791955.1. Lineage (NCBI taxonomy): Eukaryota > Metazoa > Chordata > Actinopteri > Salmoniformes > Salmonidae > Oncorhynchus > Oncorhynchus clarkii. The sequence continues at coordinate 38,011,445 of NC_092175.1, read as the reverse complement.
GTGAAGGGAAAGGACAGAGACAAGACACAACATGACAGTACATGACATTTAACTGTGTGGTAATGTTGTGTTACTCTACCAGGCATGTCTCTGGTATTTAACTGTGTGGTAATGTTGTGTTTTAATGTTGTGTTACTCTACCAGGCATGTCTCTGGTATTTAACTGGGTGGTAATGTTGTGTTATTCTACCAGGCATGTCTCTGGTATTTAACTGTGTGGTAATGTTGTGTCACTCTACCAGGCATGTCTCTGGTATTTAACTGGGTGGTAATGTTGTGTTTTAATGTTGTGTTACTCTACCAGGCATGTATCTGGTATTTAACTGTGTGGTAATGTTGTGTTACTCTACCAGGCATGTCTCTGGTATTTAACTGTGTGGTAATGTTGTGTTACTCTACCAGGCATGTCTCTGGTATTTAACTGTGTGGTAATGTTGTGTTTTAATGTTGTGTTACTCTACCAGGCATGTCTCTGGTATTTAACTTTGTGGTAATGTTGTGTTTTAATGTTGTGTTACTCTACCAGGCATGTCTCTGGTATTTAACTGTGTGGTAATGTTGTGTTACTCTACCAGGCATGTCTCTGGTATTTAACTGTGTGGTAATGTTGTGTTACTCTACCAGGCATGTCTCTGGTATTTAACTGGGTGGTAATGTTGTGTTTTAATGTTGTGTTACTCTACCAGGCATGTCTCTGGTATTTAACTGTGTGGTAATGTTGTGTTATTCTACCAGGCATGTCTCTGGTATTTAACTGTGTGGTAATGTTGTGTTTTAATGTTGTGTTACTCTACCAGGCATGTATCTGGTATTTAACTGTGTGGTAATGTTGTGTTTTAATGTTGTGTTACTCTACCAGGCATGTCTCTGGTATTTAACTTTGTGGTAATGTTGTGTTTTAATGTTGTGTTACTCTACCAGGCATGTATCTGGTATTTAACTGTGTGGTAATGTTGTGTTACTCTACCAGGCATGTCTCTGGTATTTAACTGGGTGGTAATGTTGTGTTACTCTACCAGGCATGTCTCTGGTATTTAACTGTGTGGTAATGTTGTGTTATTCTACCAGGCATGTCTCTGGTATTTAACTGTGTGGTAATGTTGTGTTTTAATGTTGTGTTATTCTACCAGGCATGTCTCTGGTATTTAACTGTGTGGTAATGTTGTGTTTTAATGTTGTGTTACTCTACCAGGCATGTATCTGGTATTTAACTGTGTGGTAATGTTGTGTTTTAATGTTGTGTTACTCTACCAGGCATGTCTCTGGTATTTAACTGGGTGGTAATGTTGTGTTACTCTACCAGGCATGTCTCTGGTATTTAACTGTGTGGTAATGTTGTGTTACTCTACCAGGCATGTCTCTGGTATTTAACTGTTTGGTAATGTTGTGTTACTCTACCAGGCATGTCTCTGGTATTTAACTGTGTGGTAATGTTGTGTTTTAATGTTGTGTTACTCTACCAGGCATGTCTCTGGTATTTAACTGTGTTTTAATGTTGTGTTACTCTACCAGGCATGTCTCTGGTATTTAACTGGGTGGTAATGTTGTGTTACTCTACCAGGCATGTCTCTGGTATTTAACTGTGTGGTAATGTTGTGTTTTAATGTTGTGTTACTCTACCAGGCATGTCTCTGGTATTTAACTGTGTGGTAATGTTGTGTTACTCTACCAGGCATGTCTCTGGTATTTAACTTTGTGGTAATGTTGTGTTTTAATGTTGTGTTACTCTACCAGGCATGTCTCTGGTATTTAACTGTGTGGTAATGTTGTGTTACTCTACCAGGCATGTATCTGGTATTTAACTGTGTGGTAATGTTGTGTTACTCTACCAGGCATGTCTCTGGTATTTAACTGTGTGGTAATGTTGTGTTACTCTACCAGGCATGTCTCTGGTATTTAACTGTGTGGTAATGTTGTGTTTTAATGTTGTGTTACTCTACCAGGCATGTCTCTGGTATTTAACTGTGTGGTAATGTTGTGTTACTCTACCAGGCATGTCTCTGGTATTTAACTGTGTGGTAATGTTGTGTTACTCTACCAGGCATGTCTCTGGTATTTAACTGTGTGGTAATGTTGTGTTACTCTACCAGGCATGTCTCTGGTATTTAACTGTGTGGTAATGTTGTGTTACTCTACCAGGCATGTCTCTGGTATTTAACTTTGTGGTAATGTTGTGTTACTCTACCAGGCATGTCTCTCGTATTTAACTTTGTGGTAATGTTGTGTTACTCTACCAGGCATGTCTCTGGTATTTAACTGTGTGGTAATGTTGTGTTACTCTACCAGGCATGTCTCTGGTATTTAACTGTGTGGTAATGTTGTGTTTTAATGTTGTGTTACTCTACCAGGCATGTCTCTGGTATTTAACTGTGTGGTAATGTTGTGTTTTAATGTTGTGTTACTCTACCAGGCATGTCTCTGGTATTTAACTGGGTGGTAATGTTGTGTTTTAATGTTGTGTTACTCTACCAGGCATGTCTCTGGTATTTAACTGGGTGGTAATGTTGTGTTACTCTACCAGGCATGTCTCTGGTATTTAACTGGGTGGTAATGTTGTGTTACTCTACCAGGCATGTCTCTGGTATTTAACTTTGTGGTAATGTTGTGTTACTCTACCAGGCATGTCTCTGGTATTTAACTGTGTGGTAATGTTGTGTTACTCTACCAGGCATGTCTCTGGTATTTAACTGGGTGGTAATGTTGTGTTTTAATGTTGTGTTACTCTACCAGGCATGTATCTGGTATTTAACTGTGTGGTAATGTTGTGTTACTCTACCAGGCATGTCTCTGGTATTTAACTGTGTGGTAATGTTGTGTTTTAATGTTGTGTTACTCTACCAGGCATGCAGCTAGGAGAGAATAGGCTTTATCCTGCTGAATTACCATCTTCTGTCTCTACCGCTGTTGAGTCCTCGCTCAAGCCTTAGGTGCTAATAACACCATAAATTATACCAACCTTAGACACATACACACAGGCGGGTACACACATATTCCCTTTCAACTGCAGAGACACATACACATCGTTTTACAAGCTTCTTCTTTATAATTGCATTGCCTTTCGACTGCTTCTGTGACTTGTGCTGCAACTGAAATTCATTTTGAGAAAATGTTGTCCCTGCTATTGTGTGTTTCTCTCTCTCTGTTTCTCTCTGTGTCTTTCTATCTCTCTGTCTCTCTTTCTGTCTTTCTCTGCCTGTCTGTGTCTCTTTCTCTGCCTGTCTGTGTCACTTACCATCCACTTTCTCTCTCTTTTTGTTGTCCTCTTTTCTCTCTTTTTCCCTCTTTCTTATCTTACCTCCCTCCATCCACCCCTCCTCCATCCATCCATCCCTCCACCCCCCCTCCGTCTCTCTCCCCCTCACTCTCTCTCCTTCTCTCTTTTCCTCTCTCTCTCCCCCCCCCCCCTTCTCCCTCTCTACAGGCGGATTATTTCAGCTGTGTAGCCACAGTGTTGTTTAGTGGTAAGGAAAGCTGTCTGTACCAGGCCTGTCCCTCTGCAGATTGTAAGAAGAAGGTAAAAGAACAACCAAATGGACTCTACCACTGTGAGAAGTGTGACAAA